>NC_143385.1:19568674-19874058 GCF_980474605.1 Leiobunum rupestre | reverse complement strand
CATACTCTTTATTTTTTCCAGCTTTATTTTTTGGTTTGTTATCTTTATCCGAGGATTCACTTTCACCCGAATCATCATGTTGCGACTCTATGGCTGCTCTTTTGAATCTAGTACGTTTGTTTCTGGCTTCGTCATTATCCGTTCTTCTATAAACATCAACATCATCTCGGGATCTTTTTGCTTTATCTTGTGCTTTCTCGTATTCATCTGCAATTGTATAAACATTTGTGAGATATTCATAAAACTTTGCTCCATGGCAAGCTTAATATAAACATAGTTATCCTTTGGAAGAACAACCTACACGCTCCTTTAGAAATATTTATGCGAGATTGATTTCTAGAAAATAATATAGGTCATTCATTTGAGAGGGACTGATCACTACGCATAACCGGTGTACAAACCTGTAGCTTTGACTGTACTAAAAAGAGTACCCGTAATCTGTACTGCCAACGACTAATTTCTGTACTCTGTGTACTGATTATTCAGAAGTGGTTAGCCCCTCGTTCCTTTTTGTAGGGCGAGCAGGGAAAATAGGAAATTTTTACAGGAATTATAGCAGGAAAGAAATAGGTAAAGTTAAGAAATCCATAGGAGAATACAATGAATTAAAATTGGAGACTTATAGAGAAATATATTAAATTAGGTAAAATAAGAATTTTTGTTAAAGTACTAAAAATATTGGAAAAAAGTTAGTCTGGTCACCCTGTTCCTAGGACAAAAACTCCGTGTAACTACTTGAATTTACTTAGAAAAATAAATACTTGTTGCTAAAAGTAATTCGCAGTCATATTGTGGCCATGTATTATCCAACTGAACAGAGTTTTTCAGAGCTCTTGAAAAAAATGAAGGTCCTCCTTTGCTCGGTAAGAAACATTTCGTTCCCCCATCCCGCAACCAAATTGAAAGGACAACTTCAATTGTATTATCATCGGTGAAGAGAACTACAGCATACTTCTATAATATGCCAAAAAAACGTTATACAAAAACTAATTTATGCGATTAGAAAAAAGTATTGAAATATCTACCAAAAACAAGCTTGAAAAACTAGTTTCCTTAAATGTTAGTGTAACATCGGAACAATGGCCATTCCACCTTTATATGGTAGTGCAACGCACTTTTGACTAATAAGCGTTATTTCAAAAACGATGATATTTTTGGTCAAATCAGAAGCTTTCACGATCCCAAGAAGAGACGATTTCATGGGGTAGTCAAACAAGTCACTTATGGTTTCATATACACGCCCAAAAAGTATAATTACATTATCATCACGTTGAAATACATTTATAATATTAACATAGTCTCCATTTTTTAATATAAAACAGAGTCACTAGGAGAATTAGATATTACAAATCGCTTTGTTTTTACCTTTTTGAATGATTTACCATTCTTCGGGAGATTTCTACAATAATTGGAGATATAATTAAAATCGTACGGGCTAATAAAATGCACTTCACTTCCAATTAAAATTGAGCTAAGATCAAAATTATCTTTTTCACTGAACCTTTTACATATCTGTTGTAAAGGTTTATTTGGAGTTCTCAGTTCCTTCTTGATGAAATTAAGTTCGTTTTCGAAGGAAAAAGCACTGAACCCATCGAGAGCTCCATACTTTAACACGTCTAGATATAGATGTAATAAGCTATGTACATTCATGACTACAAATTTATTCCCATATATTTTGGGTGCCTCTGCCACGAACAATTTTATTAGTTGTGACGCATAATGACAATGAGTTTTGCATAGTTTTCGACTAGCTAAAATATAAATGGCACAATGAAATAGACGAAAATGCTTAAGAATATTTCCTCCAATAACTCCAATCAACAATATGGGACCGGTATATAATAAAAACTGTCTCAACTCAGTTCCTTTCCATTTGTCAATGTGTTTCAGAGCTCTGGGTTTACGCGAAAATTCAGTTGGGATATTAATTCTAATACGTTTAAGCTTTTCAGATATTGTAGAAATTTTATTTTGGCCCAATCGAACAAAAAACGGCCCTTGCTTTATCCAAAAATAGGCAAGTCTGCGCATGACGCCTAAACATATAAGATGTAAATAATCATAAGGGAACTGACTAACCATACCGATACCTAGTTCAACTAATGGACTGTGTTCTCCCACAGAGTGGTGGTCGTCATCTAACTTATCAATAAAAGACTTGTCAGTTCGCAAGGCTGAATCTAAGCCTATAAAAACCATACGATTATCGGTATACTCTCCTTCAATAATGCATTTGTCACACGAACTATAGCCCGTGTGTCCTTTTGTACACTTCAAAAATGATTTTGCGGGGGTATCTAGGATAAAAGGCCCATATAAATTAAAACTATATCGTTTCCCAGCAAAGAAAAAGCCATTACTTTCAAAATGATTGAGTTCGCGTATCAAGTCTCCGAGATAGTCCCTTAAAGGATATGGTTTTGTTTCACCACAAAATAAAGCTACCATAAATGGCTTTCCAACAAGTCCTTCTTCAAAATTGAAGACTGAAACCAAAATTGGCCAAAATTCTTTATTTCCACTTTTGGAAATAGGAACTCCGTCAATATTGACTGCTAAAGATATTTCAGGTTCATACGGGTAATGGCTCATGAGAAACTTTTTAAGGCCACGACTTATTCCAAAATAAACGTATTCCCCAGAACCGAACTTTGTCACTTCAGAAACTGAACTTCCAGTCTTTAAAACTGTTCGACTGTCCTTCGGTACTTTAAAACCATTTCTTCGCAATAAAGCTAATAAATCATTTAGTGCTACATGCGTTAACCGATTTTTCAAAGCCCAAACTGCCAAATCAGTTTGAAAATCTTCGGAAATTGCTTTAATCTCATCTATTTCACTGCTAACTGAACTTGAGTCATTAAATCCTAAATTACCATCACTTAGCACTTCAAAATCTTTAATTTCATCAATTTCCCCGTACCTGTCATCACTATATTCACTGCTGCTGCCATTAATTCCACCAACACTACTATCTTTAATTCCACCACTACTATCAACATCGTCTTGATTTGACAAGTTAGCATTGCTGTAATCAACTCCAAGCAATTCTTCATAAAATTGTTTGTTAACTCTATTTCGTTGCCTGGATGATAAGGCTTTCGGAAATAAATCCATTTTCAGACTTTTGAAATTGAAAGTTCACTAAAAAAGGCACCATCGTTGAAATATTACTTCTAAATGGGTCAAGAAATGATATTGCATAAGATGGAAGTTACACTAACTCCGTTATTTAATCATACATACAGGGAAACCTGACTTTCGCAATTGAAAGTTCACTAAAAAAGGCACCATCGTTGAAATATTACTTCTAAATGGGTCAAGAAATGATATTGCATAAGATGGAAGTTACACTAACTCCGTTATTTAATCATACATACAGGGAAACCTGACTTTCGCAATTGAAAGTTCACTAAAAAAGGCACCATCGTTGAAATATTACTTCTAAATGGGTCAGGAAATGAGATGGGTTAAGAAACTTCATTAAAACAGTTATGGGCCAAAATGGTTACTGGAAGTTACGCTAACTCCGATATTTCACCCAACAGCCAGGGAAACCTGATTTTGGTAATTGAAAGTTCACTAAAAAAGGCACCATCGTTGAAATATTACTTCTAAATGGGTCAGGAAATGAGATGGATTAAGAAACTTCATTAAAACAGTTATGGGCCAAAATGGTTACTGGAAGTTACGCTAACTCCGATATTTCACCCAACAGCCAGGGAAACCTGATTTTGGCAATAGAAATTTCACTAAAAATGTCATCATATTTTAAATAACGTCAATTCAGTCGAAAAGCGAAATTTCACAATTTGTCAGGAATAAAATACGACTTAAAAATGTTTTTACCATTTAAAAATATAATTTAAATGCAAACTTACTTTTCCAGAAGAATTCATTTTGTAAGTTCCTTAATACTGTATCACGTTTGTCAATGCGTTAATAAGCAACTAAACGGTCGCACTCTATCAACGGCTTTAATCGTTAAACTGCGTACCTTCGGCAAATATTAAATAATATTATAAATAAAATAGTCCCAAATAAAAAATACTATAGTAAAGAAGTGACTTACCAATGGTAATAATACGGCATCCACACTTGAAGAATGTTAGTAGAAAATGGCGGTTAAAAGAGCAGGAGGACAATGAAAACTTTCCACAAAGGGACGGTCAAGACTAAAGTTCACACATGGACGAGTTTCACTTTTTCTTTTATTTATGCTTATGGCTCATGACAGGGTTTCCATAATATATAGTTAAATTTTATGAAGTATTATATTAAAATTTCTAAATTAAAAAACCTTTTTGAATATATTTTAAATATTTTTAGGTGTAAACGCCTGTGTGCGTAAAATAGGCTTATTTTTTGAATATATTATTATTTATAATATTTTATTAAAAAAAATTGCTAATACAAAGGTTTTTATTTGCAGTTAGAAATTATACTTTTTTGTAACACAGCGCCTCCGTAAAGGAGATCAACAGCGCGTCAAAATAATCAAGAAATTATGCACTTTGGAAACAATATCAAACATTATCTGTAAGACTGGTTGTGGCTGCCTCAAAAATCGTAGGATTAGTGTAGGCTTATATTTCAATTAACAAAATTACATATACACATTTTATGTTGTAATCGAGGTGCGTCTTCATAGGAGAAGTCATATGAGGGCCATGGCCCTAATAAAGTAGTTGGTATTTACTTAGCACGCTTCTAATTTTTTAAAACAAAAAAACCCCCACTACCGGTATATTTGTCTCTAGCCGCTTCTGTGGTGAGCTGAAAGAATTTTTAAATGAAATGTTAAGTGGTATATGGTCAGGCTCAATATAAGCTAACAGCTGTAATTAACGATTTTCAGTCGGGTTCAGACTGTGTATCGGCAGTCGGGTCCGGACTGTGTTTCGGCAGTCGGGTCCGGACTGTGTTCCGACTGACAGATTATAGAATCAACTTAAACTACGAGTCGCTTTCAGGTCTTTATCCCACTCAATTCCGACTACGACTCCTAGTCGACCGTCTCGACTCTTAACCGACTATAAAACGTAAACCCAATGCTACTGGGGATAGACTGTTCTGAATAAAAATAAGCATTTATAATTTTGCATAATTCTGGTTGCCATTTTATTTTCTAATCACTCGCCCACAACATTTAAGTTCTGGCAATCCCGAATCAACTAAATTTTCGATATAACGGCGACGGGAAATTTTATTCTCGTAAATTTATCGCGCGGCCTAAGGGAATATTATTTTAACAAAATTTCGATAAACTATCCTTTAAATAAAATCGGCGCGATTCCATTAAAATTATTAACCAAAAAGCGAACGGTCGTTATAATACCCTCTGTAGATATTTATTTCATTAAAATTTGCTTTGTATTATATTCAACTGACAAACTTGTACAGTAAAAAGGGTTTAATTCAATTGTGCATTGTTATACGACGTCTAAATCACTGTTGTAACTACTTAACTTATGATATTCTGAATAAATTAAAATTGGTCGTTTCGTCTCAATTATTTTAATTAAACATTTTTAACAAATAACTCTAAATTGCGGAGATATATCTTTAAGGTTATCTCAAGAAATTAATACCACTAGGGACAATTCTTCCGAGGAGAGGTTTATTTTGGTTTGCCAACTTGTTTAAAATGTAATTGCTTGACTTAAATAAAGCTTGAAAATTATTAGTTTCAAAATGATATTTACAAATCTTATCCACAAAAATTTTACTTTATTTTAATTTTTGTGTTTTATAGTATCTTTCCAGCTATATTTGGGTATAAGAATTGTATTTTACCGTATTTAAAATATAGGTTAGTTGTTTTTATTGTATTTTTACCTATATTTACATATTGTAATTGTTACAAAAGGTTCTTTTAAACGTAACTTAGTACATTAATTAAGTATTTTTAATTTACCGTATTTAAAAAATAGGTAAGTTGTTTTTATCGTATTTTAAACCTATATTTACATATTGTTTTGTATAAGAATTGTATTTTACCGTATTTAAATTATAAGTAAGTTGTTTTTATCGTATTTTTATACCTATATTTACATATTGAAATTGTTACGCATACGTGGTTATCATTTAATTTTGGAATATTTATAGTAATAAAAGGTAACTATTGTAGAAAATAAAAGATATTTTAATTAACACATTTCTTTATTTCTTTATTGCCTAAAAATATTTACAATATTTAAAAAAAATTATATTGTTTGACTTCTTTCATTTTTAAAAATTTAATTGCTTGACTTAAATAAAGCGTGAAAATTATTAATTTCAAAATGATATTTACAAATCTTATCCACTCTGAAGTCCATTTTTCAGGTATTAGTAAGTAAGTAAGTATTTCATTCAAACTAACTTCTAAGTTTGAAGAAAATATTAATTTAGTTCGTAAATAAAATCCTTTCTTTATACGTTTTGAACTTGAATAAAATTAAAAACAATAATCTAAGATACCCTTTAAAGTTATATTCCTTTAGAGTTTATCAGTAAAACAACTTACTTTAAGTATTTTTCAATCCTTATACCTATATTTACATATTGGAATTGTTACAAAAGATTCTTTTAAACGTAACTTTGTACATTAAGTATTTTTAATTTACCGTAATTAAAATATAGGTAAGTGGTTTTTATCGTATTTTTTTGGGGGATGGGTGGAAAAAAATTAAGGGTCTTCGTTTTTCCAACTGCTTTTCTGATGTACCCAACAATGGACCAAAATAGACCAAAAGTACCCTAAAAACGACCAAAATCACCATTTTCGGCCCTATGTACCCCATTTCGGACCAAAATTACCCCAAACTAGACCTATTAACTTTATTGTAATGTTAAACTCCCATAGAGATTCCCGTCCAATTTTGGGTACATGAATTATTTCGGAGAGGGAATCCATGTTTTAAATTCAAATTAACCGCGTCCCCAGGCAATCCGCGCCTCCCGGGTAATCCGCGCACGCGCGAGCGACCACTATCTTCCCGCCTTGGTTATCAAGTATCATACAACTTACATAATTTCAACTTATTCCGTACGATAAAACGCGATGGAGATATTCGTTTTAAGAAATACTCGTGATAAAGGTTCAAATGCCAAGCATATTTAAGTACTACAATGATATTAAAATTGAGTTTAAAAATATTTCCATTCTACGTCACTTTAACAACAAATATTCCATGACGTCAAAACACTCAAATCCAGGTTTTAAATTTAAATCAACCGCGTCCCCCGGGTAATCCACGCGCTATCTCCCAGGTTATAACTTTTTACATAATTTCAACTTATTCCGTACGATAAAACGCGATAAGATATATGTTCAAGTGTCACTCGAGGTAAGCGAAGATAAATAAACAAGTTGGGCCTGAACACAATATGTTGATATACGAAAAACAAATCGTCGCGAGAAATATCATAAATACATTGACTTTTCGACGATTTTACCCCCATTTCACCCCTTAAATCTCGGATCCTCGATCCTCGATCCTAGGATCGGCGCCTCGCCCTTACTTTCCCTCTACTGTCGACATTACCCTTTTATTAACATATTCGTTTGGCAATTAACAATAAGTTCGGATATCCTTTCAAAATATGTTGATTAAATGTAATCAACTTCCCGTATAACGTGTACCGGGAAATTCCTGGTTAAACCGATATCGTTCAAATGAGCCTTTTATGTATTTTCATAATTAAATGGCTGTTTGGGTGGCATAACAATATGTCACGGACATTTGAGAATATACAATCGACGATTATATAAGCAAATCGTGAATATCTTATTTTGTTTATTAAGACTTTTTCAAATAGGGTAAAACACTACACATAACGATAAAATTCGTTAACATAAAAGGTTTAATATAATCTTTAAAATTTCGCTTAAGCTTAATTGATGATGACTATTATTATAAAATTACAGGTTTTAATTAAACTTTCGTCCCAGAGCGAGATTACTAATTAAAACTCATTGGTTATTATTTGGATTTCCTACTGTAGGGTTCTGTATTAAAAGCCGGCGGCTATACCATTCGTGACTTTAGTACATCTCTTCTTTTAAAGATTTTGGTAAATCGGAAACACGCGTCTTATAATATTATCGCAATGGATATAAATTAACTTCCTTTAAACATTCAATTTCTTTTAACTTTTCTATATGTTCTTCTATCGCTATACGTTTAGACCATCAACGTCACGATGAGCATAAAATTTTATCTCCTTGAGGATACTCTGGGTGTGACCATTAAACGACATTGGCCAAAAATAGCCGTAAGTTAAAACGTTTCTAAGAAACTGGTTGATAGATAACCAATTATAAAGGAATTGAAAATCATCAACTTTTCCGAATTGCGTAAAATTTTCCGCAAATCGGAAAAATAAATAATTGAAACATAAATTACTTTTTAAATGTTTTTAATGTTTTTAACTGTTTATCGATTTAGAATATCTAATATAAGTAAACATTCTACCAAACATTAAAAGTGTTAAATTGTTAATCAGTTAAAACTAGTCTAGAGGTTTAGTTTTACTTTCAGATTCGAAAAAAGTAGGTTAAAATGCCGCTTTATTTAAATTTGCAAACAATATATTAGACTAATCATGGAATGGAATTTTGTTTATTTTTTTTCGGAAAAGATGGCTGAGTCTAAGAAGTTTAAGGTTGTCCTACAAATATTTAAACAGAAAAATCATTTAATTTCTAGGGTTTATTTAAAAGCTATAGAAATGTTTAATAGAATTTTAATTGTAGGTTTTGATAAGGACAATGTGTTGAGATTATGAAATATCGGGGCGGTGTTAAATTTTCAAATTTTGCATAAGGAATTTTGAATTACAAATTAATTTCCAAAATCCAAAGTTGATTTTGGGATTTTAAGAGCAGGATTTTGCTCTGAATTACTGGATTTGTAGGCTGCCTTTAGATTTTGGAGCTGATTTTCACCCAGATTTTAGAATTTTAAATCTTTTTCAGGATAAATTAAATATTTTTTTTTTAGAATTGGTTAAAATATCGGACCCTTCGGTAATTACGCAGTTCAAAAATTGAAAACACCGTTCACCTAAGAAATAATTCAGAGACAGAAAAATTGGATTTCGAAAAATCTTTCGCTCATTTTAATTCAAAAATATAACATATGAAAAATTATAATTTTTTAGCAAATTTTTCGCGCCCGAACAATCTCAAGATTTTCACTCACTTATATGGCTTTGATGATTATCGACGCTGTTTTAAAGTTTATTGCAGAGACAATCCCAAAGGGTTGATCACTATTCTTAGTTAGTATATAAGCCTGTAGCCTCGAGTGTACAAATGTGATTACGCAATAAGTTATAGACTTTGCACTAGCAAAGGCTGTACTTATTTAAGGAAGTGGCTTTAACCCTTTAAATAATCTCTAAAATTCTTGAGGTTTTCCGTTAAGAACGCGTTAGAGGTAATATCAGAAATTAATAGTTATAAATATTTAATAATATTTATCAGATAGCAATAGCTTTAGTGAAAGATCTTTTCCCTTAAGTGTCCTCTACTTCCTCGGCCTATCTCCATCCTTCTAGCTTCGTAAGAGGGGGAGGGTAATGGCCACACCAGCAGATATGGCCTACAAGGGATCCCTAAATCCTACCAAGGGAGCCTAAAGTAAAAATTTACGGAAAATTATTTGCGTGCTTAATTTTAATTTATTTATTTTCCATTTAAGATAGTAACGGACAGCGAAGAAATTGTTCTTTTTATGCTAAATTTGGTTCGTTTTGTGAAATTAATAAAAACTTCGTCAAAATTGTTTTCAGTTCCCCTTAAAATTAATAATGGGGCCCAAATTACTTCGGCCATCTATGGAGGCGAGAAAGTGTTTCTGGGGGTTAATTCACGATGACTCTAGAACAGGAGGTATGTACCTCGGCCCAGGACAGTGGAGTGCAATATTCTTAGGGGGAGTAGTATTTTAAGCCCGACTTACGACTTTAACTGGTGGTTAAGGTTAAATCAAATACCAATAACATTAATTGTCAGTTTTTATTCCGCTCAAAGGTGGCAGCTCTAGACGAGGTCTGATCAAACAAAATTTTCCATTCCCGAGCTGGGGTTCAGAATAGTTCCTTTTAAGAGATGCCTCCTCTCCGCCAAGTTCTTTACCCGATGAAAATATTATTTCCCCGCCAAGACATTATCCTTTCTGATAACTGCTGGGCACAGCGAAGCACCAGCGCTATGTTTTATAAACCCGTTTTTGCGGCCAAAACTCTACATGGCACATAGAAAAATAATTTTTCTAAAATTAGACATTTTTTATATACGCCACCTAGCGGACAAGTTAGCCTTGTCATACTTTTTTTTAGCAAATCAAGCATCGAAATCAGTTACGAATTAGTTCCATATCTCATATAAAAAATTTCATTGCATTATGTCCTTTACTTTTGAAGTTATCAAACAAAAACCATTGAAAAATGCACAAAATCTGCCATTTTCGTTTGGGTTTAACTTGAGAACCCGCAGGCTAATTTTGATTTCGTTTTTTAAAACTGATAGAAAACAAGTGATATTACTACATGTATAATATTTTGAAAAACCTTTGCGACTTTTGACGCAGTAGCGACTATTGGTTTAAATTTTCAGTAAAACAATTTCTGGTAAATAGCACAAATATAGCCAGAAATTGGGCTATTTTTAGGCTAGAAACTAAAATAGTTGGCGAAAAGTTGTTGCATAAAAATTAAGAACCGTATTGTCCTAAATACGGATAAATAACCAACAATTTTCACTTACATTATTGTTAAAGATATATATGTGAACTTGCGACGATACCACTAAGATGTTAAACTAAAATAGAAAGTAAGTTCCCGTCGAAATGTTCATATCAATTATCTTATAACCATAAAAACTTACAAAATTACAATTTGCAATAAAATAATGAATGATAAATGACGCCGTCCAGTTGGTGTATACAAATAGTTAAAAATCTAACTCGTTTATAATACAGTTGATATGATGAACTAGAACATGTTAAAAATTCCAAAAGTTAAATTTTCCTTAGTTTTTTATTTAAAATGAATTAAAATCAAATTTTAATGAATTTGTGGGATTCATTATTCTATTGAAAATTTTAATTTTGTAAAGTTTTTATGGTTATAAGATAAATGATATAAACATACCGACGGGAACTTACTTTTGATTTTAGTTTAACATCTTAGTAGTTTCGTCGTGAGTTCACATATATCTCTAACAATAATGTAAGTGAAAACTGTTGGTCATTTATCCGTATTTAGGACAATACGATTCTTAATCTTTATGCAACAACTTTTCGCCAACTATTTTAGTTGCTAGCCCAAAAATAGCACAATTTCTGGCTATATTTGTGCTATTTACCATAAATTGTTTTACCAAGAATGTATTTATTTATTCTCAGGGAGAATGAATATGTTGAGATTATTTTTAGCGTTTCTCTAATTCCACCCGTTGGGCCCCCCGGTATGCTCCTCCGGTTAAAATAAATCCAATTCGTCCTGCAATCTCATTGGTTCTTTAAACCAATTGGCTATTGAATTACGTGCGAACTGGCAAAAAGTACTAAGCAGTCTCATAAACCACTTGATGAAATCAGAAGCAAGGATATACTGTATCTCGTTCACTCCGCTGTTTGGGGTCCTGCTCCAATTACTTCAATTGGCGGAGCCAGATACTATATCACTTTCATGGATGATAAAAGTAGATATCTACGTGTTTACACAATGGTTAAAAAGAGCGAAGCGTTAAATTGGTTTAAAACATACACAAGGCCTTCGTAGAGAGACAAACTGGGAAGAAGATTAAAATAATAAGAACTGATAACGGTCTCGAATATTGTTCCAATGAATTTGCAGAATATTGTCACAAAGATGGCATGCAACATCAAAGAACGAATACTGGGTAGCGGAAACAATAAACAGGACCGTGATAAACATGGTACGGTCATTTTTGGAGGATGGTCATTTGCCTGCTAAGCTGTGGGCCGAATTAGTATTGACTGTAGCGTATGTTAAAAATCATGCCAAGCATGAAAAGTTGAAAGACAAGGTTCCTCTAGAGATTTGGATGGGTAGAAAACCAATTGCCATGCATTTCAAACAAATTGGAAGTTTGGATTTTGTGCATATTCCTTCGCAGCGACGGCCAAAAAAGTTCACCCCTAGAGCTAAACTTGGCGTAGTAGTTGGCTTGCATGCAATTAATACCAAAGGACATCATATTTGGTATCCCACCGAGAATATAGTTGTTGAAACAATGTATGCCCGATTTGATGAGGTATTGATTAAATTACTAATAATACAACATATGAGGATACTTCTCGGTTACCCTGGCATTTTGATGATGATATAACCCAAGTACCGCAGGCACAAGACTTACCAACGGTCAAGGAGGAGACAACCGAAGTGGTTATACCAATGGGAAATGTACACCAGCCTCTGGTACTGGCTGAGAACAATCCAACTAATCTCAGCACAGCTGCAAGTAGTACTATTACAACCGCAAGGAATTCACCATAACACTAGTTTTACCTGCTGGTATTGGACGGGAAGTAGTTATCAGGCAGGGTGGGGCGTCCCAAGGCCGAGCAGATGTTTACTACTTTGATTCCAATGGGTATCGACTGCGTTCTAAACCCGAAGTTGAGAGGTACATAAAATCTAATAGTTTGTCATGGGATATCAATGCGTTTGATTTTTCCAATACAACATTGCCAACATCTTTGGTATCGACTTTAAATGATTACGATAATGAAGAGTTTTCAGCTTTATGCACAAGTATACTTGTACCGCAGACCTATCAGGAGGTGATTACCTCTAAGCAAAGTATCCTTTGGCAAGAAGACATGCGCGTCGAGGTTAACACACTGAATGAGAGAGAAGTAACTGAAGTCGTTGACTAGCCGCAAAACAAGAAAATCATCAGCTGTCGTTGGGTTTATGCTCTAAAGAGAGATGCAAAAGGACATATAATACGATATAAAGCTAGACTCGTTGCTCAGGGATTTTCCTAAGTTGAGGGTGTAGATTACGATGATACTTTCTCGCCAGTGGTTAGTTTCAGCTTAATTCGTCTATTTATTGCTATTTTCGTCATTACTCTTGGCTGGGTACACAAACATATTGATGTGAAAAATGCTTATTTGTACGGTATTATCGAAAAAGATATATACATGAAGTTCATACCAGGTTTTGGAAAGGCTGATTCTACAAAATGCCTCAATCTGAAGAAATCATTGTACGGACTTCAACAGAGTGGAAGGCTATGGTATTTAGAGTTAGATAAAAGTTTTCGAAAATTGGGTGGAACCAACTGTATCTACTAAGTACCATATAAAGCACTGATTCTTGTGTATGTTGACGACTTGATCGTATAAGCTAAAAATAACAATATGTCCGAAGAAATCTATCATATTTTGTCTGAAAAATTTTAACGTAAGACACAGGGACCAATACAAAAGTTATTAGGAGTTGAATTTAATTTCCGGTCGAATAATATGGTTAAAATTCATCAAGGAAAGTATATATATCAAATCATAAAGAAGTTTGGGTTGGAGTCAGATGTTCCAGTTTATTTACCCATTAATCCATCTGCAATATTGACCCGTAAGGATTGTCCTACTACAGAAATGGAAAAACAGCAGATGGAAGAGTATCCGTTTAAATCTTTGATTGGAAGTATCTTGTTTGTTGCCCAGAGAACAAGACCTGATGTCCTTTATGCTGTAGTGGCATTATCGCAATATAGTTGTAACCCTGGTTACATACATTGGGTACAACTATGTCAACTAGCAAGATACCTTTCTACTACTTCCAGCTACGGTTTATTCAACCAACGAGTTCCAAACAAATAAACTCACTATCTAAAGTGATAGTGATTGGGGGTTTGACAGAGCTTTTTGTACATCACAGAGTTGATACACGGTGTTTTACTGGTCATGTCTAATATCGTGGCGTTCAATGAAACAAAAATCTATTTTGCTTTCCGCAATGGAGGCTGAATATTACGCTGTCTCTGAAGCTACTAAAAAACGTTTATGGTTCACACCCATATTTGAAGAACTGAAACTTCTTGACATTCCGGTTGTAAAACCAATTATTTTTTGTGATAACCAGTCTGCGATTCATTATTCTCAGAACAGTGTAGAGAATCAACGATCTAAACATATAGATATAAGGTTTCATTTTGTTAAAGATAATTTAGAAAAACAAATGTTAAAATTGTTATATATTCCATCAAAACAGAATGTTGCAAATATTTTAACTAAATCCTTAACTAGAGATAAATTTCGTGATAATTTTAGTTTGCTTGATTTGGGTTATTAATATGTTTGTTTAATAATAATTGTTTTATTGTGTAATAAGTTTTTTTGGGGTTATTATTGTTTTGTCAAAATGGCGGAGTATTGAATATATCAATATATTTAATAGTTTTGCCATAGAAGGTAGAAATCTGAACTGAACTGATTTAGCATGACGTCACTAATCACTTTTATTTAGCAACACTGTATTTTTGTTTTTGAGTTGCTCTAGAGTCATGCTGTTGACAGGCTGTTACTTATTATAATAAACTTATTTTAGTTCTTTTAAGATTGGATGTTTTATTGCCTTATTAACATAGTTGATTATACAACATGGTATCAGAGATCCGTGGTTCTTTTTCATGGACATTATTAACGTATTATTTGGCTGAATTGTTTGTTTAATATCATTTGAAATACTTCAGCGATTTTAAGTTGATTATACAACACTAGTCATAACCAACCAAGTTTTGTCCAACTTATTATTGACCTAACGTATCTTTAAAAGAGAGAATATAATAAATTGAAAAATAGTCTGCTTTCTAACGTGACCAGCGCCAATTATTCCTAGTTTTTGCCAAACCTAAAGGCCGAAATGTTAAAGTAGTCCCCATAAATAACAAGCAATAAAAACGAATTTTGGAATTTGAAATAAAAAACGATTACGACCAATTTACTAGTTTTCGGTTCGGTATAGCTTCAGGTTATTTGAGGGTTGGTTTAACCTTCTCAAAAATCCCTAAATATTCTAGTCCCTGAGAAATACGATGTCCCCATTTAAGTAAGCGCTCATTTTCAAATCCCTTGTCTCGATAATTAGATTGCTGAATTTTCCACCTGAATATAACCTAATCCTCAATAAAATACAGCTGAATTAGGTTTAATGCAACTGTTACAAGCTGCATGTATTCCTTCGAACCGAGAAACTAATTCACAGTGCATTAAATACTACTTATTCATCTTAGCCAAAAACCGAGAAACAACGATTTGCTGTTCGACTTAAAATATATACCCTAGAGAATAGTTCAAGGGACAGTATTTAACCGAAGAAAAACCTTCAAATAATTTTTAATTACAGATGAGGAGCCACGCAAACGGAAAACCGCGCAAATGGAAAATATCTGAGCAAGTGTAAAACGCGCAAATGGAAAACGTTTACTTCTGGCAAACTTGCAGCAAACTTTTTGACTAAAGCCTCAAGCCAAGAGGGCTAAACATTGCTTGCGGGGTTTCCACATAATGTAAACGAATGGCAAACACAACCCAAAAGCAAAACGAAAGGTCCATCGCAACGTACGTAATTCTGAAATCTTAAATATTTCCCCATCATTGTATTACACTTATCACTGGCAAATTCAATAATGTCTTGCATAGGGATGTTCCTTACATAGAACAGGCTGTTCACTAAACTGTATAGTCTTTCAGCTGTTCCGTTTTCTATTTCTTTGCAATCTAGCAAGGCATCATGAATCTTATAGCTTGCTTTGTCAAAACATCGTACTTCAATAGCCAGAATCTGCGATATAGATATATCAGTGCTCTCATCAACAAAAAGAAAGCGAAATTTATTTTGACAAATTTTGATGATATCCTGCTTTTCCTCTCGGGCTAAACTATCCTCCATTACGTAGAACACTTTGGTTCTTTTAATGTTTAGAGATTTTCCTGTGTCGCTGTCAACAAACATTTTCTTCGTGACATTTGTAAGATGATCTGCTTGAAGAAATGAGGTATGATGCTCTGCCATGAAACCTCTTGCAACTTTTTCTTTAATTGTGGGTTCTTTGTCTGCTGAATTTTTTTGTGTCATACAGGTACTAGATTTCTTTGACTCAAAGTGCTTGATATGTTTTTGTGTATCCTGATGGGTGAACAATACAGACTTGTTTGCATTTTTTAGACTTAGATAACCCACCTTGCACTTCACAGTATATTTGTCGTTTTATCTTCTTCAATCCCCGGTTTTAATTCGGGATTGAACGACTTTTTATACCATTGTTTTATAACTTCGGTTTTCAATCGTGTCGTACGTTCTTATTCGACGCGTGCTTTTTCGTACTTTGATATTTAATTCCAGACGATCTATCACGATCTGATTCCATCTAAGATGAAAGAGAACATCTGTTATACTCTATTTTAGTCTTACATCTCTCCACCCTCTGGACTCAATACATCGTTCTATGCCACTGACATTCGGCAAATTTTGGATGTATTAATCATTTTTTTCCAAATTTTGGAGAATATCTCCGGAGTTGCGGAGGTCTTTTTCGCATTCCATCAGGACTTCCGCAGTTTCTCTCCGGAGTTTTGCTCATCTATGTACCCCTCTACCCTCCAATCATAGAAGTAGTAATTCTTTTTTCACACCTTCAGTTGAAGACTATCGCTTTACTAATTCTCCCTCCACCCCTCCACTCCCCATCCGAATTTTTCCTTTTCCGGCTTCTATGCCTCCACCCTATACACTAAGTTTTCCTCTTTAGATCTCCATACTCTATCAATAAACTTCGTCTTTAGTCTTGAATCTCTCCACTCGTTGACTACTCCTTTCTATCCCTCCGCCACTGCAAATATTGCAGGTATTAATCATGCTCTCCAAATTTTTGGAGGTTATCTCCAGAGTTGCAGATGTTTTTCCATTCACTCCGGATCTCCGGAGTTTTACCCATCTATGATTGAAATGTAATTTCGCCTATTCCATTACTTCGTGTTGCCAGCGGGTCTTTTCTTTGATTGCTTAGATAGGCATGATTCACGAGCCACTTTTAGTATTCTACTATTCTGTCCTTGTCGAATTTCTGGGTGTCAAATAAGCCTACCCAGACAATTATTTAGAAACCATCATGACCAGTATTCTACAATTTCTTTAAAGGCGACCAAAAAATCGGTGGTCTTCGAATGAAAGGTGTGCGGAAATTATGACATATGATGATAAATTAAAGACCTATAACATTCGTCTACAATGACGTTAACGAGCCATGCCCACTCACACCAGGTGATTCCTTTATCGGTAAAAGAATTACCACTTTACCAAATCAAAATTTTAAAGCTTTAAATGTAAATGTCACGCGAAAAGGTTTGATTATAAGATTGAAACATAGACAAAAGGTACTAGAAAGATTATGGAAAAGGTGACATTCAGAATACCTGTTAAATCTTAGGTCAGCCTATCACAGTAAAGTAATTAAACAGGAAACAATATTTAAAGTAGACAAAGTTGTTCTCATTCATGACGACAACCGTCCCCGTAAAAATTGGAAATTGGGTTTAGTCACAAAAGTTAAAATGGCCGTCATGGAAAAATAAGCCCCTTCTTAGTTCGTTCTGGATATGGAAACGTCATACGACGTCCCATTCATCCATTAAAAATTACTAGCGAATGAAATGTAATTTTAAAATATTTTACTACTCCTTTTAATTGAAATTGGAAAAAAATGTGTTTAATTTGAAAATACTTAACGTATTTGCCGGGAGAGTGTTAAATATCTTGTGTAGTTTTATAATTAGTGTAATTTTATATGTAATTGTTAATTTTAATGTGTTGAAGTGTATTAATTTTTTGTATAATCTTGTAAAACCTCGCTCGGACTCTAAAAAGTCAACCATCCTAAAGGAGATGAAGTAAAATAAAACTTCTTTAAAAACAAAAACAAAAAAGGTCTCAGATTGTTAAAAATAAAATTAGGCTCGCAAGTAGATCATTTAAAATATCGCTTTAGGTAATTTAGTCCAATATAAACTCTCAACACACAGGGCGTAACCAAAAATACGATCCAGTGCTAATAACTTAAAATTGGTTTTATCTGAGAATTTGAAATTTTCAGGATATATATAGACCATGTAGGAGGTAACTTGACAACGAATTATTTTTTGACCTTGAACCTTGTCTTCAAGGTATCTCAAAAACAAGTTGGTTTCAATTAGAAAAGTATTCCCCGTCGCATTGGTAGATAACAAGTCTAGGAATTTTAGACAAATAATGAAAATAATGTTATAAGAGACTAGGTTGAAGGTCTTATAACTCCAAATACACCCGTGGTAGAGTATCAAAATTTGCGAGATATACTTATCTGGTAAAGAGTCTATAGATTTTGCAAATTCTGATGTCCTAGACGAGGGGCTAACCACTCTTAGAAAGTCTGTACACTGGATTACGCTTAGGTTAGCACTGCCAAAGGCAGGTACTTCAAAGATTACGCGTAATCCCATTAGTACAGTCAAAGGTACGGCTCTGTACACCGATTACGCGGAGTGATCAGCCCCTCAGTCTTAGATCTCATAAAGTTTAAGTTCATTCAAAGTTTATCTCGTGAACCAAAGGATTAAGAGAAATGGATCTAATTTGCAAAGATTTTATCATAGTGGTTTGCTTCGGGTTAGAGACGTTAAGGATTAGAAAATTAATTCACACCCTTTCTTAAAAAAGAACCATAACTCTAAATCATTGGTTCTCGAGATAAACTTTGAATATACTTAAACCATGAGTTGATGGTCATCCTAGTTTACAAATTCTAGAAACCGCTACCAAAAGAGAATGTCTATAAAATTTGGATACTCTAGCATGAATACCTCTCGAGTGATTGATTAGCCATCAACCTGGTCTCTGGTACATTATTTTCATCTCATTCTTCCTCTTTTGTCCAAAATCCTCGACTTGTTATTGATCGAATAAGTTAGGATGAAAACTATTTAGACCTAAAAATTGACTAGGAACTTTTTTCTAAATGAAACCACTATTGTATCTCTAATTATTCTTGAAATGAATCTTAGATCCAAATTACTTAATCTTTCTTATGAGTAAATAAAAAATGCTTACAAGTATTAAAATATTTCTAAATGAAACAAATACCTTCTTCTGGTTACATATATTTATTTGCTTTTAAAAGAGTAAAATATCCGGTTGATAGAACCATTTGTTCAAAATTTTCGCCGTCTGATTACAAGGTCAATATTCATTTTTTCTTTAATTTCCATTTTCAGTAGCCTTCTACTTACGATATATTCCTATATTTTACAAGAGCTTCCTTAATGCCTTTCAATAACCCTTCAATTCCTTATTTATTGTCTACGATAAACTCTGGTGAAAACCAAAATGGAACCTTCAAATATAAAATAAAAAATGATTTAATCAAAGCAGTTGAAAGGTCGAATTAAGGGGGAGTAGTTGATGTTTTAGGTTAAAAGAGTTTTGTTTTTGGAATTTTCAAAAGCGAAATATATTTCTAAAATAATTTCCCTCGCCTTTAATATATTTTAAAACCCTTCCCTTAAATTTGAGCCTTTAAACTGTAACAGTATACTGAGAAAATTTTTAATTGTAATTTTTTATATTCTAATCGAAATATTTAACCAATTTTTAAAATCACGCGCATTTATCCATGGATAAAATACTAGGGCTGTATGATCAAAATCAAGAATGAAAAAGACAAACATAGTAGCGCCGGCAGGATTTTTTCCCACGTAGGCACTTCAATTTGGGGCCCCTCTGGCCCACCAATTTTCAATGTATGACACTACCTATTTACCTAATGCATTTTTTTAATAATGGTCTGTTTCGCCATTGACAACGTAAATTATTATGTGACTAAAGACTAATAACTCTCGGCGAATTCCTCTTAGTCTTTGGAAATCTCCGAGTGATACAGCCAAGGCCAATAAAAAATTGAAATGCTTTCAAAAATGTAAATATAACGCTTACTTTGTGTGAAAATATTTATGCATTATTATATCAGGAGATAAAAATAACTTTTATAAACATTAGCTAGTTATTTTCGAATTTAAAACATGTGTTTTCGCTGGTATGAATATTCATCTGAAACTATACTACTACTATAAATAACAAAATTACTTTGTTAACTTATATACAGGGTGATTCAATGGTCAATACAGAAATTTCTGGTGGTTGTAGGGGATGAGCTGAGAAGTATGCAGGTTTTTGTCGCGTTTCTCTGCGACGAGTTTAAAGAGCGCTAGAGGGCTTCAAAGTTTGACCTACTACCCCTGAAAGTAGGCTGCTGTAAGCACGCACCCCCGAAGCAGGAAAAAAACTATTTCAGGCCTTATATAGTTAAAATATCAGGCCCCTGAAAAGGTTTTATTCCTGCTTCGTGGGTGCGTGCTTACGGCAGCCTACTTCTAGGGTGTAGTAGAATGTTAACAAAATTATTCTGCGTTGAGTTTGCAATTAATCTCCAAATTAGTTTAATAGGTTTTAACCCAAGCTCTTCGGTTTCTCCTTCCATCGTAACTTGTAGAGGTTAATGGTAATAGTAAGTGTAAGGAGCTGTTGGCTCACGTGGCATGACGGGCTTACCACCATCCTTCTACACATTGTAACCCAGCCAACTTAATTAATGGCCTTAAAATGCACTTGATGGCGTATGCCTAAGTTGGTGCCTTGGGTATAAACCTAGCTTATTATTATTATTACTTTTGCCACTGAATTAGGCTACACACAATACACTACAACATTGGACGTGTATTTGGAAACTTTCAATAGAAGAACGCTATGATTTTCCAAAGCCTCATCCTTGGGCCAATTGAAAATTTAAAAATTTAAATATTACATAGACCAGTTATCCTTGAAAACGTTTAAGTAATAAAGGACCGAAGATCACTGTTTTTATTTGCCTTGTTGACGCTCTGAACGGTACAGTTGCCGTATTGGCCATGCACCAAACATAGTTCATAGGTATAACACGCTCCAGGCAGATTCCAGTGTATCCTCTCTCATGGAGGATCGGCAAAAATAGACTACAAACAACTGTCTGAGGTCAATAAGGTTGAAGAGTTAGACATCTAAGATGTTGGAGTTATCACTCCGCCTTTATCTCTGGACACGCTGATGGTCTCATTGAATTCGCAACAGCTGGTCGGAGCCATACATGACTGATAAGTCGATGGCCAATATCTCCTCGACATCCCCGGTTCCACCCCCAACAAAAATCCAGCCTACTGTTGCAGATCAGATCTGTGTATCGTTCCAGAATCCCGCAAACCCTCCTACACCAAACCCAATACCACCACTAGAGTCATACACCCAGGAATACAGTGAGAAGCCGACCATTCCATACAACGTCGTTCCGCATCCTACGACTCCACTTTCTACTAAAGACCACGAAACCTTTTTCTGGAAAGAACTTCAGTTGCCGACTCTTCCCGCAGGATCCCAAATGCATGCGGCATTTGCAGTTGCCATGTCTACAAAAAAAACCATACACAGCCACGTAACTAAAAAAACACCACTATGCCATCGTCATCATCCAAGTCAATACCACATATATCCTTCGAGTCAACTACGACATTGCTTCAGGCCGCAAAGAAACGACCCGCACAGTAACCACTCCACCCACGATCTTTAGGCATATTCCTTCTTTTTTGTTAATTTTCTCTTATAAGTTTAGGAAACAGACTTGTAACATATTTTACAATATATTATATTTTTAATTAAACTCTTTCGGCTTGTTGCGTTTCCTTTCGGAATATTGTGTTTTTCCTGGTTCCCAAACCTTTCCACGCTTTCAATGGTATTGCCCCCATGGTGCAATACGCGCTTGGCATCCACTGGAGGATGGGGTTTTCGGGGTTGTTTCGAGTGTGGTGCAATACGCAGGACAACTTGGGCTCGGAGAAAGGAAAGCGAAGAACAGAAAGTGGACGAGGGAAGCGAGCGAGAGGTTAAGGAATGTTTTTTCCCGAGACCGCGAAAAGTGAATGGTCATCGTATCGTCATCGCCGGCCAATAACCGCGACCGTCCGCGTATGGGCTTCCTCAGCCAATTCTGTTGCGCGAAAGAAATGTGCGCGTTTTCAAGCCATCCATCGAGGGACTAAAGAAATCATTTGTTTATAGGACTGTTAAAAGTGTATAAGTATTGTTTTATATTTTAGTGTTTTAATTTCATTGAATAAAACCTGGCCAAATCAAATGTTTGTACGATCCATTAATTTTTATTACATTTCAACTTGTAGACATGTAGTTTAAATTTTTCCGAGAAGAACCTTAACTTGCATATCTAATTTTAAAAGTGTCTCAAATGGGGGTCCGTCCGGGATGATCAGTCCTGATTTGGCTAGTGTATAATTTGTTAGCGAATATACAATGGATATCAATTAAGTGTCGGTGGAAGTATTAATTTAATTTTAGGTTGACTTAACTCTTTTAATCTTAGTATACGTACCTTAGGGAAGATTTGGTAGTGATTTTTGAGTTAGCCAGTTAGTTCACGTATTTTTTTTAATTTTTAATATACTCGTAGTAGTATTTGGTGTAATCCATAGTGAGATCCCTAATTTTTTAAGTATTGCCTAAATTTAAATAGCTAGTTATACACAACATTTTGGTTATTGTGTTGTCTAGTATGCCCTTAGTCTTTGTAGCTGGCAACGCAGATTGTTTGCCAGAAATTGTGAATTATCTTAGTTGCAATTCTTGTTTGAGTAGTTTTGAAAAGTTTAAACGCGACGAGCGTGCTAGCCGCCGCGGTTCACCCGGCACTCCGATTATCCAAGATAAAAGTGGTAAAGTTAGTTCCACGGTAGTCAATATGGCGGCCGACCCAACTAACGACCCCACAGGCGGGGGTAATTTGGGCTCTACATCTACCGTTCAAAGTAACGATCCTTTAGTCGTCATGCAACAGCAGATGACAGCGTTAATGCAACAAGTAGCCTGCTTAACTTGCTCTTGCCAAGCAAAATAATGTCAGCCTCGCTGCGAATACTTTGGGAGCGTTGGCAAATCAAGCTGCTCCTCAGTTACCCGTGAGTCCGTTGGTCCTGCTACCCTCAGAAAGCCAGGCCAATAATAGGGTAGGGTTGCCCACCTCCTGGGTTCCGTCAATTTCTATGCCCAACTTTTCGGGTTCTTCAACTGGTATGGGTACCCAGGATTTTCTTATTAAGGCAAAACCGATTTTAGTTTGCCGTGATTGTCCAGAGGACATATTTGTTAAAAGATGAGTTCCAAATATGTTATCGGGGTCAGCTCTTGAATGGTTGGAGTCCCAGGGGACTTTTTTAACATTTGCAGATTTTTCAACCAACAAGAATTTTTAAGTGTCAATGAAGATGACTTCATTTTAGAAACGATTGACGGTTGATTCCATAAGCCCACCGAGAGTTCGAGCTCCTATGTGGAAGCACTGGAACCTCTCTCGGCCCGCGACCAGATTAGATTAATTCGCCGAAACCTTAGGCAAAATATAAAGGTGGCCTTGGCTACAAAGTCTTATACGCGCGTGCGGGAGTTACTCGCCGATGCCGAGAGAGTTGAACACGCCACGCAAGACCCTAGAGGTCAAACAAAACCTCCTTATAGTGCGCCCATTCAGAAACTGGCGTGATCTGTATGGCATGCGGTAGATCCGGCCACTATCAAAATAAGTGCACCGATAAAAACCCTATTGTTCGTAATTTTCAAAAATCTAAAACCATTACACGCGAAAGCGAAACCTTGGGTGCCAAAGTACCATCAATGTGGCAAAGATGGTCATATTCGCCCTAATTGTCCCGAATTAAAAGATAAGGACGGAAACGCCAAAACCGAGGGAACAAATTCGGGGACTTCCCTCGGCAGACAATAAACCCCGTAGTTTGTCAGTTAACAGGTGGGGAAGGTAAAATTTATAAACTTCCAAAACTTGCGTGGATCCAAATAAACATTAACGACATCTCTTGTAAGGCCTTAGTATACCCTGGTTCCAGTTTCACTCTCGTAGATGAGAGTTGTAGAAAACACATTTCTCACGAGCCCATGCCTCTGCGTCGGCATCGTCTAGGGTTCAAACTTACGAACAACCCGCGTGTCTTCACGTGCTTCTGGGGAAACAAGATTTTATTTACCGGGTAAATCTGTCACCAATAACGTTCACTTTGTTAAAGACCTCGTTTATCCTTGTTTATTAGGCATGGATTTTATACAATGGTGTGGGTTGATTGTAAATTTTGGATCCATGCTTTATTGCTGAGGGAATGATTCCTCTACTCAGTATCAATTTTTGACGGATGATAATATTGGAAATCATAAGCCCACTTCTATATGCCACGTCGATATCGACGAGGATGGTTTATCTAAAGCCTTGTCTACGGCTAAAGTCTCCGAGGGAGAAATGTTTAATTTAAAACAGCTAGTACATAACTACAAGCACTTATTTGCTTCGGTTCCGGGCAGAACCACCACGGCCGAACATTATATTGATACTGGTACTGCCACCCCTATAGATAGCGCTCCATATAGATATTCCCCGTGGAAAAAGGAAAGAATAGACAAAACAATTTATGAAATGTTAGCCGATGACTTAATTGAGCATTGCAATAGCCCTTGGAGCGCCCCTTGCATTTGGGTCCCAAAGAAGGATGGGGATGATAGGCTATGCATTGACTATAAAAAATTAAATTCAGAAACAATTAAAGATTCTTATCCTTTTCCTCGCACTGAAGAGATTTTAGATTCATTGCACAGACCCAATTTTATTACCACCCTCGATCTTAAAGCTGGATACTGGCAGGTGCCGCTAGAAAGTAATAGTAGGGACAAAGCCGCGTTTGTAACAAACAATGAAACAAAGAGTTGTTTAGGCCAAAAGTTTTAACGTTTGGACTATGTAACGCACCGGCAACCTTCAAGCGAATGATCGATCGGTTATTTAGCTCCCTCCGGCGAGAAGGAGTGTTTGCGTATCTCGACGATCTAATTATAATTACGAACATTTATGCACTTTAAGAAAAGTATTTCAAGCGTTATCAGATGCTGGTCTAACTATAAAAGCCAGCAAAACTAAGTTTTGTCAAAAAGAAACGGTAATTCTCGGTCATGTGGTAGGAAATCAGGGAGTCAAAGTTGACCCCTCTAAAACGGCAGCTATAAATGCTTTTAATCATCCCGTAATAATAAAGAGTTAATGGGAATCGACAGATTCTCAGAATTCCGCTTTCGAAACCCTTCGAGAGACTTTGGTGACTGCGCCAATCTTGGGAACCTCAGATTTCAAAGCCCCTTTTGTTATTGAGTGCGACGCGTCTAATACTGGCGTCGGCGCTGTATTAATGGAAAGAGCAAGGGTGCAAATGTTGTTATTCAGTACGCCAGTCATACGCTGACGGACGCCTAGAAAAATTATTCTACTACCGAGAAAGAGGCCCTCGCTGCGGTATTTGCCGTAGAAAAATTTCAGCCCTATATTGAGGGAACACATTTTGATTTATTTACGGATCATTCGGCCTTAGTTTGGTTACTTAAGACCCCTGATCCAACGGGAAAGTATGCCAGGTGGTACGCTAGGTTACAGGCATTTAATTATACTGTACACCATCTACCCGGTAGCAAAAACGGTGTGGCGGACGCGTTGTGTCGTTTACCGACCATCATGGATGACGACTCGCTGGCGGGTCCGAGTCCAGACGTTGAAGGTACTGTTGCTGTGATGGGCGCCCTTAAGGCTGTTCCACTGTTCCCTATTGAATTTGATATCCAAATCCTTATCGCCGCGCAGGCAAAGGATGAAACCATCGGCCCTATAATGGATTATCTTAAGACCAACGCCTTTAGTGAGTTTGCGCAACTCGCTAGTCGTTGTAAGTTAATTGATGGCATTGTTAGTCGCGCCGTAAATAAATCATCAGTGACCGATGATAATTTTAAAATATGGGTCCCTAAATCTTTATATACCGCAATTTTGGAATTATGTCATTTTGGCAATTACAAAACTTTAAAAAGAATTAAAGAACGCTTTCTATGGGAGGGAATGACTCGCTACGTTCGCGATTATGTAAAATCTTGCGAAGCTTGCCAGCTTCACAAGCTTCCGCAGCAGTCTCCCGCCGGTCTCATGAAGTCAGCCACTATTACTGACCCATGGACAGTTATCGCTATCGATTTAAAGGGCCCTTACACGCCTAGTAAGCGCGGTTCTACTCAACTCTTGGTAGTCACCGATTTGTTAACGAAATGGGTGGAAATTTTTCCCTTGCGAAGAGCCACCACAAAAGCTATTGTAAACCTGCTTATTGATCAGGTATTTACGAGGTTTGGGCTGCCGCTCACAGTAGTTAGTGGTAATGGCAATTTGTTTCCAAAATTATGAAAGACACTTTTAAAATACTGGGTGTCAAAAACAGATACACCTCGTTCTATACCCCACAATCTAACCAAACGGAGAGAATTAATAGAACCCTTTCCACCATGATAGCCACTTATGTGGATGACAACCACAGAGATTGGGATGTTGGCATTAGTCAATACGCTATGGCGCTTCGTACCGCCTCCCAAGAAGCTACAGGCTTTACTCCGTCTTATCTAAATTTCGGCCGCGAGTTACGTACCGCATCGGGCATCGGGCCGAATGTCCTTCCTTCCGACGTTATTAGTCCAGATCATATTAGCTCCCACGCTTTGGAAATTAGGAATAGAACGACAGTTGCTATCACCGCAGCCAAAAGTAATTTAGAGGCTGCGCAGGCACGCAATGCGCGATATTATAAAAAACACCATAGAGATGTTGAGTTAGGTACTGGTGATCAAGTTTTAAAGGGTACGCATTTTCTTTCCTCCGCTGGAAATCATTTCACAGCCAAGTTGGGCCCCCGTTGGGATGGCCCCTTTCTGATCGCTGAAAAATTGTCTACCCTTATAAACTAAAACGCTTGGACGGTGCTAAAATTCTTAAGGGTACTTTTCATATTAGAGAGTGGAAATCTTTTGTCGCCCGTAATGCCGACCCTGCCCCTTTGGTTGTCGCTCCTACAGCCGACCTTAGTCGTCCTAACAGCGCGGCGAGCCTGTTTAGTCACACTAGTGATGGACATTCCACCTCGCGTGTGTTACGACCCAGAAATCCCCTTACGGGACGGGTAAGGAAGTTAATATAGCTAATTTCACATTGTATTATATTTTTGTCACTACCCTGTATAATTGTCTTAATGTTTATCTTTGATCGTACGGTCTTGCTTATTTGCAATTTTTATTGTTTTCGATATGAGCTCTTGTTAATAATTTGGTACCTTCGTTGGTTTTATCCGCAGTGTTACATTAGTGTGTGTGTTTTTTTAACCTTTTGGGGATACTTGTCTGACTTCCCACATTTTATTGAAGCGAGGCCGCTTCAAACTCAGTCGGGGAGATTTGTAACATATTTTACAATATATTATATTTTTATTTAAACTCTTTCGGCTTGTTGCATTTCCTTTCGGAATATTGGGTTTTTCCTGGTTTCCAAACCTTTCCACGCTTTCAATGGTATTGCCCCCATGGTGCAATAAGCGCTTGGCATCCGCTGGAGGCTGGGGTTTTCGGGGTTGTTTCGAGTATGGTGCAATACGAACGACAACTTGGGCTCGGAGAAAGGAAAGCGAAGAGACAGAACGTGGACGAGGGAAGCGAGCGAGAGGTCAAGGAAAGTTTTTTCGCGAAACCGCGAATAGTGAGTCGGGTCATCGTATCGGCATCATCGGCCAATAACCGCGACCGTCCGCGTATGGGCTTCCTCAGCCAATTCTGTTGCGCGACAGAAATGGGCGCGTTTTCAAGCCATCTATCGAGGGACTAAAGAAGTCATTTGTTTATAGGACTGTTAAAAGTGTATAAGTATTGTTTTATAATATAGTGTTTTAATTTCATTTAATAAATACTGGCCAAATCAAATGTTTGTATGACCCATTAATTTTTATTACATTTCAACTTGTAGACACTTAGTTATTCCTCGCTCTCTCCCTAAGTTTTCTCTTTCCGTTTGGCGACCGGGCTATATCTTTTTTTCAGGGGAGGATGCCAGAGGTCGCTACATCCCGTGCAGACTCTTATGTTTTTTCAAACGATATTATGACGTCACAAGATTTGCAACTTAAAAGAGACTGTGCCACGCGGAAAGAGGAGATTACGCATCTTGTCACGAAGAAGACCATTCAGTAAAATTCATAATTAGTTATGTCAGTGTTATATCATTTACTTTAAGTAGACGGGCTGGACTAAATTGTAAATTACTCTATTATGTTTTCTGTTTAAATAAAAATAAAGTTATTATCAAACCATCCATACTCGTTTGTTTTGAATTCTAAGCCTAACCGGGAATTGAGTCCAATAACATTTATATGTAACCGTGAGTATCGTTGGTTGTTGATTTATTGAAATAAGACCAGATACCAGTTACAACTTCAAAGATTTTGTTTGATGAAATAGCCAAGTTTTCAAGCGCATGTATTCTATTTGATTTTGATTAAGTTTTCAACCACAAAATTTTAATGATGTTATTTATAAAAAAACAATTAAAGTTCCTCAAGCCCTTAGTCCATAAATTGTTAATATTTTGTCTTTTCTTTATATTCAACTTACGATATTTGATCAATTATGAAATAAAATGCTTGTTTTATATCAAACCTTTATACGGTATTGTATGATATGTAACATTAAACATATTTTTAGTCTTAAGCGTTATGATTACTAATTAAAGTAAACACAATTTAAACCTAAAGGCGTAGAAAGGATTAAAACTTATATGCCATCTAAGGTAAACAATTAAACATGTTTAAATCCTAGACCTAAACATATGCAGAGCCTAAACACGAAACGGTCTCAAACGTTTTAAAAATTTAACCTAAGCACATCCCCAATCTTAACATATTTGACGTTAACACAGTTATCTTTAAAAACTGTGTAATACGCCTTAAATCTGTGTAAAACATATAAAATCTGTGTAATACACATTAAAGCTGTGTAATACAAATAAAAACTGTGAAACACACGATATCCTTTCCAGATAGAAGTAAATACATAATGAATATTGATATTTTTGGTAATACATATGAGATCTTAGGGTAATACAAACCAAAGTGTACACCGAAATTCGCAAATGGTTAGACCCTCGTATGTTACTTGCGCTTGTCTTTCCTCCTTTTCCAATCACTCAGTTGGAACTCTGGATCCAGCGGGGTTCTAACACCTCTGGCGTCACTCATAGCGTACTTTTTCGGAATTTATTCAGCGTATTTGGATTAACTCAAGGACGTAGATCTGTTTTCTTCTTGTTCTATGCCTATGGAAATCATTTGGTTCGCTTTGCGTGAATTCACGTGTTTCAAAAGCTTTGTTAATTTTTTATATTAGTCGTTTTTGGAAAAATTGAACAGCGTCGTCAAGCCTTTAATATATTGGAAAATTTATTAATTAAGATTATATTAAGAAAGACCTTAAAAAACTGGCTCTTAATTGTCCACTAATTTGAAACAAGGAGTGAAAAACACAAAAAATTGTCACTGAAAATTCCAGTTTGCTCAGTGTTTTATTTAAACTCACGGTAAAACCTTCTATAACAATTAAAACTTAACCAAATTAGATACTTATTGAATTGCTTTATCTTTTTAAAATGCTATGGACTTCGGAAACTGACTCTGCCTTCCACGTCCTTCGCAACTGCCTTGTCACTCACCCAGTAATTCCACATCCTCAGTGGGATCAACCATTTGAAATATTCACTGATGCTTCTGCCTACGGTATCGGCGCCATCCTGAAACAACGGATATTCACCAATAGCATGTCATCTCTCTGCAAGTCGGCTACTGAACGCAGCGGAGCAAAACTGTAGCCCTACTGAGCGCGAGTGTTTGGCAATCATATACGGCGTACAGCAATTCTGTTCATATATCTATGGCCGGCCAGTCAACATCGTCACCACCATCACCGACTCTGTTGGTTGACGTCTGTCAAAAATCTCAATGGACGTCTTGCTCGGTGGTCTTTAACTCTACAAGAGTTTGATCTGGTGATTAAACACAAAGATGGTCGTAAACATTTAGACGCCGACGCCCTGTCACGTGCACCATACGATCCACCTCCGGGTGGCGCTGAATCACTTCTTCTGACGACCTCTACATCGTCATCCAACGAAGCACCCGCCTCCACCGAACGGCTCGATAATTTTGACATACACGCTCTTCAGGAAAAAGATCCGTACATGTACAAGCTGATAAAATGTTTGGAGGATCCAAATGTCCCCAGCAACAGAGCCCATCGCTAATTGATACTTCGGTTAATTCCATATCACTTACAACCGAGGTATTGTCATTCGAAGTTCCTCTATCACAGTTTGCTATTGCGGAGCTTTCGTCATTTGGCGTTTCTTCGGTGTGCGATGATTCATCCTGAACTATGTCTTTCTCTTTAATATTATTACGCGTACGATCTCGAGAGGGTATTGCTACAGCTAATGTTGGTTGGCAGGGTAAATCTTTAAATGACAAGTTTACAAAAGGAACACAATTGGGTTTCAAACTTCTTTTTGGTTTTGTACTAATAATTTCAGATTTAAAATCTCTTTCAAAATCGTCAGATGCAAAATGATTTGAAAAAATGCGATCATATTTTGGATTTATCTTCACTGCGGTTGAATTACATTTTGATACCCATACTAATCTCAAATTCTTATCTGATGGAAAACGGTGATAAGATATAGATTCATTTCTAGTGGAGTGGAATTTGTTTTCACATCCATAGACACAACATCTGACGCCAGGCATTATCTAAAAATTTAAATCTTAATTTTCTTTCCAACTTTACCTTAAAACTATCACTTTTACAATATCACTATTTATGTATAATAATATTAGGCCTAGGCCTTATGCTAAGGCTTATGGAATCGAACTTATTAAATAAGCTTCTAAAAGTTCTGGGTTTAATGTCAGCTAATACTGGAAGTTTTAAAAATTTAGAGAATATAATACTTACAGAAATGTATATGAAGTGCCAAAAACAAGTGTATAATTGAAGCGAAATCGACCGCACGTATTTATCTTCTATACCGCATTTTTTCTGGTTTCCTTTTTTAGGAATTCGACTGATTTCCCTAGCCTCTCTCTCTCTTCGCGCTCTACTACCCTCCCACGGCTTGTTTCTGGTTTCCTGTCAACCAGTGACGTCACTGAAGGAGGGCCGGTAGTTGGCGAGCCCCCCAACGTACCCGCTGAAGCGCTTCTCTACAGACCCCGTCGAAATAGCTAACCTTATTATACGCAATATTTTACCAACCTTGGAGCTAAGTTATCACTGAGGCGAACATGTGGTTTTTTTTGCTGCTTTCCTTGCACGACGGACTTCCCCGTCCCGGGCCAGTCTTTTGTCATATACTCTATATCAATGTTAACAGAGTACACTACCAAAAGCAGAAACCACAGAGTTCGCTGCCTTTGTTTGTGTACTCAAGTAATATTGATTTCGACAGGAATCCATAACGCTACTTCGAATGAATAACGGCTTCGATTCCCCGCCGTTGTGGCGGAACATAGTAGGCGGAGCTTATAAGCCTTTGTTTGTCACTGAATTTGACGTCATTTAAAGCGGTATAAGCGTTTTTAGCCCATCCCACAATGTTCCGCCACAAAATACCACAGGGGATATGGGGAGATACTCATTCCAAGTAGCGTTATGGATTCCTGATTTCGAGTATAGGTGGTTCAAAAGGGAACGTTTTGTTAGGGCCATTTAGGACTCTTGGAAATTGGAATTGAATGGGAGTTCTTTTTTTAGGGGGCTAGATGACCAATTTTTAAAAATAAATAAAATTTAAAAATCACATTTGGAAGCCCCAGAGGCAATTTTTTAAAACTTTTAGAGGCCCCTAAAATAGGCCTAAAATTTTTGAACATAGGCACGTGCCTACTTGGGCCTACTGCTGGCGGGGGCACTGATGAGATTTCTATGCTGCCGACCGTCGTCAACTGCGGATTTTGGGGCGTCCTACGGACGAAAGAAAGATCCGAGTGTGGCGTCAATCGGATGTCTAAAGGACGATTTTGTGTTTGCTGGTTACACAATGTGGTTTTAAGAAACAGCGTTGCCAGATCTGAAATTATCGTATCTAGGCCAAAAAATTATCGATTTTCCTGGATAATTATCGTACATTTCTTTTTAGAAGTCAATTTGACATAAAACAATTATACATTGTTTAGTATAACATATTTAAAACTATTTTAAATACCGTTAATTACATCCAATAATATAATAAAATATCCTACAGCAAAGTATTGATCTGTTCTATTTAAAATATTTTTATAAATTAAACTTTTTATTTTCCAACTTATGGCTTTCTTTTACAAACATTAATTTTAGGCAAAATATGCCCTGTGAGGCAGAGCAAAGGGACAGCTATTAAATAAAAAATGCTTTTATCAAAGCAGTTGAAAGGTTGAATTAAGGGGGAGTTGTTGAGATCTATGAAGGCGCAGATATTGAAAATGTTTTAGGTTTAAAGAGTTTTGTTTTTGGAATTTTCAAAAGCGAAATATATTTCTAAAATAATTTCCATCGATTTTCCTCACCTTTTATATATTTTAAAACCCTTCCCTTAAATTTGAGCCTTGAAACTGTAACAGTAAACTGAGAAAAATTTTAATTGTGAAGGATTACGTGTAAAATGACAGCATTTAACTTCTATATACACATATAGAGTAGTTTCACTCAAAAAGCAAGGGTGACGTCGTATCACGTGACACTGAAATCACTGTATAAATACATATATAACAGAAACGGAACTAGAAAAAGTCATAAATAAAAGAGATTTGCAATAATTTTAATCTTAACGGTGTTCAAGTTAACAGATAAAATTTTGATTTAACTACACTGTTAGAAAATTCTGTCCAAAACGGGTCAAAATATGGTCCAAACGACTGACACTGAGAATATACCGATTTTTGGCCAATTATGGACGGTAATTAATAATTCCATATTTGGACCAACATTTTCGAATCCATTTTTGTACTTTTCGGTCATATTTGGTACCGATCACTAGCTCAAAATGGTTCAAAAATGAACTTGTTGCACATTTCAGCAACAATTATGACTATTTTGGACATATTAGAGTACTAAATTGGTCGATTTAAAAACCTTTTTTGGATTAATACTGGTCCCTATTTGAATAGATTTAACCCCCGTTTCGGTCCGATGCGAGTCCCATTTCGGATCGATACGTCTCCCGCGTCGGACCACTTCGAGTCCCGTGTCGGACCGATACGAGTCCCGTTTCGGACCGATACGAGTCCCGTATCGGACCGCTTCGAATCCCATTTCAGACCGATACGAGTACCATTTCAGACCGATACGAGTCCCGTGTCGGACCGATACGAGTCCCGTTTCGGACCGATACGAGTCCCGTGTCGGACCGCTTCGAGTCCCATTTCAGACCGATACGAGTCCCGTGTCGGACAATTGCAGGACCCTTTATGTACTGATTTTATCGCATTTTTGGACAGATTTGCGTACAGCGTTGGACAGATTTTAGCGCATTTATGGGAAGATTCGAGAAACATTTTGGATATACTCAAGTCCCTTTTTGAATAAAATAGGGCACCCCCATAGACTGATTACAGTCCACGTTTCGGGGTTTTCGAGACCAAAGAAATGATTAATGGCAGACTAATTAGCCACTTTCACAAATTAAATAGTTTTCCACATTCCGATTAACGTATGCAAATTTTATTCGACACAAATGAATTTAGTAATACATTAAACTTTTCGTAATTTGGTCTTAGAGGGACATTTGATTCACAAATTTAATTATGGGGGTAGATATTTTTCTGGATTAATTTTAAATACAACTTTCTGAATATATTCTAAGGTTTTAAATAGTTTTTTAGGGAATTCCATTTGAAAAGCATAATATCCAGCAAAAACGGTTGCGACTCCATGTTCAATGCTGGAAACTTCGAATTTTCCATTTTCAATTTCCACGTCAAGTAAAGTTGTTGTGAAATCAATATTCGCTAAACAGAGCGTTGGAGTTGCAGATTTGGGGATCTATATTTGGTAATATTAAAATAAATAATTACAAAAATGTTAGAACTATTACCACCAAATTTAATTAAATAATTGGTTAAGACGTAGGCAATCTTACCTCGGTCGTAAAGTACAAATCATTGGATTCCCCAAAAGAAGAGATGCTCTCATTTCCATATATGCAATATTAAAATAATTAAATAAAATTATAACCATTAAATATTTATAGTTAATTGTAAAGTTAATTACGTTTAAAAGCATCATCAGAAGAAACATTTTTCTTTTGTTCGAGGATTGTTATAATTTCTTTGGCGTTTTTTCGGGTCCTGACACAATTTATCAATTTATTTGCGATTGGCGCAAAGTGATGAACTATAACTTGTTCAGCGGAGGGTCTTATGTTTTGTAAAAGGTTTAACTCTTTAATAAGCTAAAAAGAAACATAGCATTAAATTTTATCGTACAATTCTTGGAGTTTTTTCAAAACCTTGTACCATATTTCTTTTCTTGAGAATCGGAAATATTTCTAAAACATCTTTTACATGTTTTGTCGATAAGTTGCCGTTCGCAACATTTTTTCCTCTACCAGACTTTCGTCAAAATTCGCTTTATCTAATTCTTTTTTAAGAATTTGCAAGTGTGAATTTATGCTTTCAGGGTCCTCGGCCATTCCATTCATGAGCTATTTTTAAATTAATTTAAATAAATTTATATTTTCAAGCTAAATGATAATAGCTCATTTATCAGATATTTAATTTTTACCATTGAACTAAATCTTTTCTTCTTTAAATTATCCTTTAACAAGACTGTATTTTTTGAGGTTTGATCATTGGCAACGTCTTTCTGTAACTTTCTCTTGGCATTTCGCTGACTATTTCTCATTTCTCCCACAACAGTGACATCCTTCTCTTGATTTGCAATTTTCTTTTGATCATGTTTGATTTTCGTTCGTAGAGTATCCATCCATGATTCCTGAAATTTAGTTTCACTGAATACATACATTTTTTTTATAAATTGAAAACAAATATGAAATACTCACATGCATCTTCTAAAAATGGATGTTTCGTTATGAGGGCTTCACCAATTCTATTATACTCGGCACTACTTGGGTATCTGGAAATATTTTGTTTACAATGTTGTAGAAATAAATTACAGTAATTAGTTAATAAATGTTACGTTTTTATATATCTTGAAACGTCCTCGTATAATATTCGGATTATTATAGACCTGTTGGGTCTTAAGAATACCTCGGAACTCTTTTCGGATATTAGTTTATTTATATTCTCGGGAAATCTGGGAATTTGATATGGTCGTGGAAGACCAGATTGTTGTGAACTAGAGACAACTGATAAACTTTGAAGAGCACTTGTTGAATCACTAGTTGAAATTTTTTAAATTATACATTACTAATAAGCACAAACTCTATCTGTAAATAGAATAAAAATACCTTTTTTGAAATGGTGCATCTCTCATTTCATTAGACGGAAACGTCTTATCCATAACCTTTACAATTTATTTCAGTTTTGATTGATTTTTTGGTAAACCTTTACTGAAATCATGATCAACCCAATCATTACACAACCCATTATCAAAAACTTGCACTATTTCAATATTAGAAATGGAAAAATGTTTTTGAAGTTTCTTCAAAAATTCATCTTTGGAACTGTTTTCCGAGCAGGAAAATATTTTTTTTGATTGTTCGAAAGTGACGTGATAATCCATGTTGAAAACTATGAAACTACAAAAAATCAGTAAATGTGAAACGAAATTAACACACAAAGTAATTTATTTATAACATTTTAGTTATTACGGTATACAGCGCAATTTGGATTTAAGACATTACGAAATACATTATTTATCGCTAAAGACTCTATGGTTGAAAATTACTACGTTCTTTTTTTCGAGTTCTTAACTTTGCATAGGAAAACTATCAATTTCTTCTCCCGGTTTTATAAAATGCCATTCATTTAGCTCTTTAATTTCGTAACAATTGAAATGATTTTTAAACTTAATACAGCGTGTAATTTGACCACAAACAAACCATTGATTATTAATCTCGCAAATAAAATAAACTTTCATTAACAACGGAACTCCGTTATTCGATATATAAATGCAAAATAGGTAGTTTATTTTATGTCACATATTCTTTTCGAAATACCGAAGCAAACTGAGTAACCACAGGGTCTTTTTCAGATTTTAGATATTTTCGTAATGCTTCTTTAAACAAAATGGGTAATTTTGAATAACTTAATTTTATTGACTTAAAGTAGTCAACCCTTTCAATGCCTTGGCCACCACTAATTTCCCAACACTGAAGCATCTGATGGCGTTTCGAAAGAGTTGTGCCAATGCTTATAAAATTGCGACAAGCACTGGCAATATTTTTGAAATATTGATGTTTCGCTTCAAAGCGCATACACCAAAGCCGTACAAGAGGTCCAAAATAAGAAATCAGTCTGGCATAGTGAGTTAGGTAGTGTAACTTTGGCGTAAATTTTGAATTGGGTAGCTCTTTAAGCAAATGATTTAAGTCAATGATAATTTCATACAAATAAATTAACCATGATTTGTCAATGATAGGAGCTATTATTACATCTTTTATCTCTACTAAAATTAATATCAGTTGCCAGTGTTTGTCATTAGGTGACATAATCGAGCCAAATAACAGCGAAAAAAAATGTAGCAGACAGCTTTTTTGAGCTGCAGTACCTACTAAGTTGCAGCCTTTGCCAGTCAGAGTTGCTTTAGTTATTGGCACACTTTTGTCTTTTCGGTGTAAGTCACCATAGGGAAAGTATTGAATGGTAGAATTTATATGATCTAGGGAACATATTCCATTATCTATCATATATTTAATAGTAAATTTTAATAATTTGGGTACAACTCCTTCAAAAAAATCATGCATGATGTCGGGTGGAAGGCTTTCCGTTACTTTAAAGTGAGGCAAAACGGCGAAAGCCGATGGGCCATTCACTCCATATATTTTAGAATTTTTAGGGTTTTCTCTAACTGCAGCTAAAAGATATTCGTGTAGGTCTTGCGTTCTTGGTGTCATTTCATTTTCATCGAATCGTTCGGATATGTGACCTTTTATTATCATACAAAATCGGCAAATTCTCCCGGATGAAAAACATTGGGAGAAGCCACCAACTCCATGACTTGCTAGATTGTCCCCAGATATGGTTGCTAGGGCCCCCTTCACTGTACTATTTCCAATTTGAAAACCCTCATTCTGAAGAACAATTAGGTCTTCTAGCAAAGGATTGAAACATTTTTCATATCCGTATTTCTTAAGAAAGGTATACTTTATAACCAAAGCCAAATTAATAGAGCTAAGCTTGCTTCTGAATTTAGTGTGAATATTTCCCACTGTAAAATATACTAGGGTAACCTTATGTAAACCTCTCTTGGTCCCTAAAGGATTATTTAACTCAACTTCGTCGAGATAGAAATGAAGTCTCAGAGCTAACGGATCAGAACCAAAAATTGGGTGGTTCTTACAAATTGAGCCATCGTTAAAATCAGCGAAACATTTTTCATTTGATTTTTTTAAATTGTTGTATTCTTCCCATACATCATTACATGATAAAAGGTTCTTAAGAACTTTAATTATTGGCACGTAGCTCATAGTTTCCTTGAACACCTTTTTGTTCACATTTCTTGTTCCGAGAATATAATCAACAGGTTCAACTAAGTTTAAATTGTCAATACAATATATTTTAAGACCGTATTCTGTTTTCATAATATCAGTTAGGTTTCTAGTAATATTTGAGTTTCGTAATCATTTTCATTATTGTCCACCCCTCTAATCTGTTTAACTACAATTTGTATACAACCTTCCAAAAGTTTAGAGATACTTTTAGAAATATTGGTAGCGAAGCTGCTAGGAAGTTTAAATTTTTCACGAATTCCTAATGCAGTTATTGCTGCGCGTTTTTCGAGGTTAACAATGTCTTGATCTTTTTTATCAATTGTATAAATATTTATTTTGTCCAGAACTTAATCTTCGTTTACATTTTCTGAGATAAAGTCGTCTGTTTCATTAACTGTTTCGCAGATTACGTTTCTAGGAATTCCTTTGTGCATGTGATGCCGATAAACGTGAGTTCTGAGTGATTCGAACTTACTAAACGTTTTATCGCATATATTAAATGCACATTTAAATTTTCGACCACGTTCGTCAAAATGTAACGTTCTTAAATGACTAATCCACGAGAGTGGCGTATATCTTTTCAGGCCACACAAACAACAAATGTAAACTTCAATGGCGTCTTAATGCTTTTCAATATCACAAATACTCTGAAAATAGAATACGTTGTCAAGTCCTATTTAATCTATATTAATATTTGATATTGTATTATTTTAATTGGTTTCCCATTTTAATTTTAAATACTAATATACTTTTATATTGTACTTATAGTTTTTATTTTTTAATCTAATATCCAAATACACTTTCGTTAGAAAAAAGGGTTAAAATATTTATATTGTTATAATTGACCATTTAGGTTACCATAGAGCACTCTAGCGGTCAACGTAAGAAGCTCACCTAACTACTGGATTTTTGTCTGCTAAGGTCGTCTACTCACAGTCTAGTAGAGGCTTAAAAGGTTTAAGCCTCTGCTAGACTATGAGTAGATGCCCTTTGCAGACGAAATCCAGTAGTTAGAGACAGAGCAAGAGCTGGCGGAAATTTTGTCCGTTCGCGGTGCAAGGGGATGCTAGAGAATTATTTATTTTGTCGCTAGCTCGCTCCGCTCAGGTCAGGTTTTGGTCAAAAATACCCGCTGGGGTTTGTCACGCCATAGTACTTGAATTGGAGATATGACAGATTTGAATTTTGCATCGTGTTTGTGTAAGATGCAAGAGAAATGAGAGTTTGTTAGACACATTTACATTCCAGTGGGAATATGAGATCTGAGCAAGGACTACTACAAAAATCCCCAGCCCCCAAAAAAAGGGTTTTCACCGACGAGAACAGGTTCCCAGAAGTAAGGCAGTCTTAGAGCCGGTATAATTGAGAAAGGGGGCAACGTAAAAACGGGTGTGACAGAGCCGGTATTTCAAAAGCGGCGTGACGTCACGCCGACAGGATTTCAAATTTGTTAACAGAAACATCGATGTGTACGCCGCACAAGTCTCCCAAAATTGAAGAGTTTTTGCAGGAAATCTCTGATCACGTGTTCGTGCGCCATATTTTCAGAGCTGAACATTCCATAGTCCAGCGCAGCGTGGGAAATAAGGCGGTAGCCGGACCAGTTTATTTACTAATTCGGAGAGGGTTAGTGGTCCACTTGACCACTTAATTTATAAGAGGTGTACATGAAATGTCATATGCATTTCTTGTATAATCATACTAAATAAAATACTAATAAGTTATAAACGATATTAACGTTTCATTTAGCTAGTTTGTACACTCCGATTCGATTACACCCTAATAAAAACGGTTAACATTTAAAACACGCTATTCTAATGTAGCAGACGACGTGTACTGTTTATGGTCCATTTTATATATTTTACGCCAGGCGGTCACTGGTCATATGACCACTTTCAAACAAATCCTTATTTTCCACCCTGGTCCAGCGTTTTATTTTTTGTCTGTAACTCTTTGAAAATATGGCGGTTCTATAACGCCGCCGGATTCCCTTTTCGGCGTTGTAGTCGTATCACGATTTAAATCATCTACGCAGGTAATGCCGACGCTACGATTGTCCTGCCCCGAGTAAGCGTTCTCAGGTCCTGCCCCCCCTAATGTTTTGACTCACACTGTCTTAAACTTGCCGGCGGCCCAGGGTACTTTTAAACTAACATAATTATAAATGAAATATAAATGAAAAATGTATGGACGACCAGACCGTTTTCCTTTTTCGCTACGACTAAGCCTTAGCCAAGAAACGTAAACAACTAACTTTAAGTTAGTTGTTTATTTTATATGCTAACTCTTAGTCGTACATTCTGTAAGAGTTGGGAGGAAAAACACGAAGAAGGTCGGTAACGACACGCGAACAGAATACTGACGAAGTATCCATGGAATATTTATTAGCTAAATTTATTTATTGTTAGAAAACTTGGTATAGTTAATTTTTAATAAAACTTATAGGTCTATAACCAAAACCAATGCTGTATACTGTAAAACCTTTTTAACACACAATGTACCAATCTAATAATAGTCCATTTAATATTATTAGTAAAGCTATATAGCTTAGAACTTGGTCGATAAATTATATAGAGCTCTGACACTGGGCGCGGTCTAGCCAAATTACGTAGGTGTGACGTCATATTATCAATTTGAAAACGAGCCTTGGAGGGCAAACAGGGTTTTGGCGGCATATAGAGCTTACAATAAAATTACTTAGTTTCTTATTAATTTCGTGAAATTATCTATTTTACGATACGCGGAAATCGAGAAGGCAATAAGGTATATTTTTATCGCTTTCCATCATTAAACGAAAATAATAAGAACCAAGGCATAGTAAAACTCAAAAATAAGGAGGCAAAGGTGGATTCAAGCTTTATAAAGGAAAGAACCAAGTAAAGACAAAATTAAAAGTGCAATAATATGTTCTCTTCATTTCATCACAGGTGAGTTTATATGTTTCTTTTAAAATTTAAGTAAATAATGGTAAATTAACAAATATTTGTTTCAGGAGCCCCTGCCAAATTGTTAGACCAAGATAACAGAGATTGGATCCAAAGTTTGAATTTGGGTTACAAATCTCAAAATTCCAATTAACATTTAAAGATTATGGATAGAAGAGAAAGATTACTGCGAAGATTAGAAATTACTAAATCAAAGACAAACACCCATGATACGCCAAAAGACACCCTTATGGTTTCGGAAGAAGAGGTGGTTCTTGAAGATATCGTTTCTTTACCTGAACACGAACAGTGTTCGTCTATTGGTGCATTCAAGTTTGTCCTAACATTCAAGATGCTTCAACTCAATCGGATTTCTGTGAAAAAGATATAGTCAAAATTGAATAAGAAATCTTTAGAAACCAAAACTTAATTCCAAAAAACTACCGCGAAACTCAAAGCTACAGCAATTACGAAAGAAAACTTTCTAGATTAATTGAAAGTGAAATATTATTACTGGCTTATCAAGTTGTGAAACTCTGATGATTGTATTCAACATTGTCAAACCAAATAAATCTGGTCTAGCGAAATTTGAACAAGTTATTATTTTTCTAATGAAGTTGAGATTAAATCTGGACTTTTTAGATATAGCGTACAGGTTTAATGTTTCCAATCACACAGCATCAAGAATATTCTATTCAATTTCGGATGTATTTTCCCTTTCAACTTGGGCATCTTGTTATTTGCCCATCTAGAGATCAACTCTACAAAAGTATGCCACTTTCATTTTTTAATGTGTTCGGGAATATAGGAGCTGTTAAAATTGACTGTTTCGGGATTTTCATGGAAAAACCGTCTAATTTGTTAGCTAAAGGGCAGTTCTTAATTGGAGTAACCAATTTATGCTCTGTTTCATTTTTATCCAAAGCATGGGGTGGAAGAGTGTCTGATAAACACTTGACTGAAAATTGTGGTATATTAAAAAATCTGGGGCCTGGACATTTAATACTTGCTGGTGAAACATAAATATTATCCTTCAAAATATCTTTTAAAACATTATATTTAATTATTCTTAGATACGAGGATTCAGTAGGTTTCCATTGTGCTGAGGTAAAATAGCTTGCATTTAAAAATGGGGAAAAAACAGTTGTCAAAATAAAAATTTTATGCTTCTAAACTTTTATAAGCTTTCAATTCATCAACCGTGTATGCACTTTTACGTAAAATTAAGTATGTAAATAAATCTAAATATGTAATTGGAAGCCACAGTCTGATATCAGTTATGTTGTCATTGGGCCTAACCCCAACTAAATATGTATCTTCACCATCTATTAAAGTAATTTTATTAGCATACCGCTTCCCCGCTGCTACGTCCGTAATACACGGACTTTTAAAATATTCACTTATTAGTAACTTTAGACTTATAACCAATTTTAAAACTGAAATAAATTAAAAATGACTAGCTATCTTCCATAGTTTTTCCCGCTGTAAAACCGTGCTTGTCCTCCAAGAGTTTGAAAAGTCGTCTGCTACAGTGATTGTCATGGAAACGGAGGCGGAGCTTATGGCCAGTTTCAGAGCTCGAAAACCGATACTCATTAAAAGCATTTTGATAAAGGTTATTTTAGCCAAGAGCCTAAAACGTAGCCTTTGATAAATTGTGCGAACAATTCGTAAATTCTTAGAAATATAAGTTAGTTTCTTACCTAAGGTGTTCTTTTAATAGCACATCACAATGATTAGATAGATATACCTTTCCGAAAATATTGATTTATTAGGATTTTAATTAATCTGTACACGCGGACCAAAAAAATGGTGGGCTTTATCGTTAATTAATGTCAGACAGTGACTCGTTCTCTTTTTGGAAGAAAGCAGGGATGCCAGGTTTTTTTTATTTAAGGAAGGAAGATACAAGGGCTGAGTGGATCTGAGAAGACCGCGAGCCCGGCGAAGATTTTGAGGCGTGAGCGGGACGGGGGGGGGGCAAATGTGGTCCGCCCCACGGGGGGATACGTGGGGACAGGGGTGGGGACACCCGTAGCGGATGTATCCCGACCAACCGTTCGGGGATTGGTGGTCGTCCTCACACGGCCATCCACAAACTCAGCCTCCCAGACGCTTGGGATTACAGGAGTACGCCACTACTCCCGGCTAGGGATGCCAGGTTATTGACCGAAAATCAGCCAAAGTAAATTTCAATAAGCCCAAAAACCACCAATCTTTATTCTTGAAAAGCAGCCCAAAAACAGCCAAAAAAACTATTCGCGAAATTTTTAAATGGTTTTAAAAATCGGTAGGCTCAGGGCCGTAGCTAGAGAAAATTGCGCCAGGGGCGAGCTGCTATTTTGGCGCCCCCTAATATAATAATATGGGCCAATTTTGGTGCCCCTATACCATATCGCGCGCACGGCGCTGGGTAGGCTCCTTAGAAATGGTTCTGCGGTAGAACGCTAGCCTCCTAAGGAGAAGGTCGTATCCTGGAAAGCGGGTTCTATTTTATTCAATAAACAAGTGTAATTACTTAAGAAGTTAATTAAATTGTAAAGCAAATCCTATTATTCTTAAAAAAACGTAAATGTAAGACTATATAAGCTGAGTTTCTAATTTTCAGCGAAGTTTATCGTGTATCGGTGGTTCTGTGGTAGAACGCTAGCCTGCTACGTTAAAGATCGTTGGTTCAAATACAGAAATGCGAATTCAATTTTTTTCAATAGACTAGTATAATTACTTAAGCAGTTTATTAAATTGTACACGAAATCCCGTGAGGATCTCGACGCCACTTTCGACTAGCCAAAGGTCGCGGGTGATTAAAAAGGGGAAGGTAAAAAAATTCCATAACAACTCGTTTATGCATCTCCCCCGTTATTTATCCCCCTCCCTGCTCGCATGTCCAGAATCGAACTGGTATCTTCCCAAAAATAGATAAATGTTAAGCATCACACATTTTTGGCTTCCGAGGGCCAAAATCGATACAAAAATTATTATTGTTCCAAATATGGACTACTTAGTACATTTTTGGACATAAATGGCTTCATTTTTTTAACAGTGTATAGCTTCTTTTTTCACAATCAACAGATGACATTCTCTTCCTATAGAGAGCCTGCAAGTGCAAAGAGAGCCGTGTGTCTTGCCCTGTGGCTTAGAAAAGATAAGTCTTTGTTTTTCTTCCAATAACAATAAATTCTAATAGGCCTTTCTTGAAAGAAACATGGCGTTTTAATGTAACTCTTAAGTCTCTTTTTTTACTACCAGCGCTTACTCGACTTGCGTGGAGCTTCAGATTTTCATAAGGCATGCCAAAACTGTGTAATTCTACCATGGATTAATGAGGTTAATTAATAGAGTAGTATCGCTCTGTAGCTTTGGGCTATGGTCGACATTTTGAGGACAGTTTTTTATATATAGGAAAAACCATGGGTGACGTCGACATACGTCACGCCGATATTACTCTATTCATGATTCTACTTTAAACGGAAAGTTTAAAAATGCAGACTATGATAGATAGAAATAAGTATATGACATATATATCATCAATTTAATTCATCAAGATAATTAGCTAACATAGAACGTTGCCAACTCCTTTAACCGTTTAATTTCTTTTATATTCATACATTTTTAATTTAACATAAAAAAGTAAATTAATTAGGTTATAACTCATAACGAGTACTAATTTGCAAAATAAATCTGCACGAGCTAGTTACAACAACGTAGCAGACGTCTATCGGATTGAAAATCAACGCCAGAAGCCCAGAAATAAGCTTTTCATTTGAAAAATATGGTGCCGTATCAACTATCAAGCAATGTAGCCTAAATCGTATTTTTGTCTTTTTCTTTCTAGATTTTGATCATACAGCCCTATTAATTTATCCATGGCTAAATGCGTGTGATTTTAAAAATTGGTTTAAATATTTCGATTAGAATAGAAAAAATTCAGAACTAAACACGCGTACTCATTTACAATTTAAAATTTTCTCAGTTTACTGTTACAGTTTCAAGGCTCAAATTTAAGGGAAGGGTTTTAAAATATATAAAAGGTGAGAAAAATCGATGGAAATTATTTTAGAAATATATTTCGCTTTTGAAAATTCCAAAAACAAAACTCTTTAAACCTAAAACATTTTCAATATCTGCGCCTTCATAGATCTCAACAACTCCCCCTTAATTCAACCTTTCAACTGCTTTGATTAAAGCATTTTTTATTTAATATATATCGGTACCCATGTATATATTTCATTATTTTTTCCCATTGTTTATTATTTGTAGAATTTAATTTTTTGTATTTTTTACTCTACTTCGCCGGGACGGCTCTTTCGTTCGCGGGGAGCTGTTACGCTAGATTCCGGACAGGCACGGCAAAAAAGCCCCGCCGTGTATTATTTCCCCCGCCACCGTCATGTTACTGGCGGCGCTGCCGTCTCCCTCCGTCGTGTATAAAAGGGGCTCGCTGACCCCAAACAGACAGACTCTACGGTGGACAGACGCTGAATAAGCGAAGCCACTTATAGGGAACCAGGAGAGGTCACCCGCTGCAAAAGCCAGCCCTCGCCGGAACCCTTTTACGCCAACCCCGGAAGAATCCGTCCTGTCCGGGATAACTATTTTATGAGTTGTAATACTGGTACAGTTTTAGATCATAATAAAACTATTTGGGTAATAACCCTCCGAGTCGTTACTTGCCTACACCTACGTAACAACATGCACAATAAAACCTACTGAACTATCAAGGTGGCTGGAACCACGACTAGTTTCTTTATTTCAGGAGAATGTATTGCTAAGAACGTGGTCAAGTTCTGAATTGCAAGCCACCTCTTTAGTGCCAGAGCCTTCCAGGGTGGTCCTGAGATAGCTCATAGAAAAAAAAACACCCCAAAAAGAAGCTGATAGGGGTGGACCGCTACTTCTTTTGTTTTGGCAAGATAACCTGTTTCATACTTTTTATTTTTTCACATTCTTAATCTCTAATTTAATACTTCAAAACTAGTGATGTTGCTAAATTCCATCAATTTATTGATGAAATAAGGGCTTCATAAATAATTATACTTGTATTGTACATTTTTAAAATCAGGAATTACTTGGTTTTAAACGAATAATAACAAAATAAGTATTAGTTAGTATAATACAAACATCGCAACATTTGGGTAGCTCCTCAAAACAATTAGAAGTACAGATGTTTACTAAGTTAGTAATCCAGTGTTACCCTGTTTCATTTGAACACAATAACTTTAATAAATGTAAAATAAGTATTCTTTCTAAATTTTTAAAATTATATTAAATTCTCATTATATCTGGAGTAACTTCTATTATTGCCAAATTAAATACTCTAGCATGTTTTATAATTATTCTTGCCATTTATTCCGGTCCTTGCACCAGGAAAAAAGTTAATAAAATCAAATAATGGAATAACAATATTTAATATAGGTTGGAGCGTGCACGCTTGAAAAATACGTTAGTTAAGCTACAACCTGAAAGTTTTCATATTAATTGTACTGCGGTGCGGTTCCTTTGTTGTTATAAATAACTTTTTTTCTTAAAGGAGGATCAATGTAAGCTTTGGTTGGTTGTTCATGTTTTCTGTGAGCTTTTCTTAATAACTTCGTAAACCGCGTGCAGCAAAGCCAGTCATAATCTAACTTTTGTTATTTTATTTAATATCTTGAATCAATATAAATAGTAAATAAACTAGAAATTTTCTGAAGCTGGCAAAATTATGCGCTTATTAAGCTTTCGAAAATATCAAAAATATTCTTAGGAAAATTGTGTAAGTTTGAGGATTATGATGGTTGCGTGTTATAAAGTAAATAACCAATACCATTAAAGTAATGCTAGAATCAATATAAACACATGCCTTACGAAGGTTTCGTGCATGCTATAACCGCTTTCGCATACTTTCTTTCTTTCAACGTTCAAGTACAGGGACTAACTAACGAAGTCGGATATCTTTAGTTTCCATGTGAATCTAATGAAAAAGGCCACTTCGGAATTTACTTCGAAACAAAGCTCACACTTAAAGAGCGGCATTTGAAAAGTAAAGAGCCATTCAAAGACTAGACCTTTGTAATCCTACGGCGAAACGCAAAGTTTAAGCGAAATTGTAGACGGAATCAAAGGTTTGTTAAATTTGGTTTTCTAATTACGTGATCTGAGATACGAGGAGCGGTATTGCAGTCACCTTTGGTATATTGGTGTAGGGGATGTTAATATTAATGTGTTTGAGCTGTGCTGTGGATAGTTTGTTTTTTTTTTTACTTTAAAGGACTGGCTGAGTACGGGGGGTTACGCTAAACATCTCAACATCCAAATGGCAGGGCTTTCCGTATAAATGTTACGCCGCGTTTGCACTTGGTTTTGATTTCGTTTCAAAACGTTTCGAAAGAGTGGCGTGAACCAGCCTAAATCTATTTAAACCGAATAAAATCATATTGATAGTGCCAATAGCTTTGGTTCGGATTCGAACCCGGGTCACCTGCATGGCAGGCGCGGGTTCTCAGTAGTTATTCATGGCTTTAAAAGTCGCATGATGACTTAGGCCGAAGGTGGTGCCTTGGGTATTAGCCTAGCTCATTTACGATCCGATTATATGATAGCGAAAAATTAACTTGGTCTTGGGCGAAAATGAATACATTTGTGCCGGACGGGAATGGATCCTGTTTCTTTTGCATGGTAGGAACCTGTCATAAGACCGAGTCACCGAAGCTTCGTTAACTCGTTGCTCGTATTGCCAAATATTGTTAAATTTTTAATATTGGGTATACAAACAGTTTAGTTTGCTCTCATTGTGTTTAGGAACGACTTAAATAACAAGATTTTCCAAAATATTCATAACATAATAGTTAACTGCTGTAAAACATTTTGATTTATCGTGATTGCATATATATATTATATTGGAGACGTTTCTCAATAGGCTATATCCGGCATTGCTCTTACTGGGAATTGTTCTAAAAAACTCCATGAGGTAGAATTGCTAAATGTTTATAGGGTGTTATTTTTAATATGGGATCGCTTTACATTCCAATTTTCATAAAAAAGTTTGAAAGATGCTGGAAGGAAACTTTCAATGAGAAAGTTCTTGAGAATTATCGAAAACGTATAATAAAATAAGTTTTATTGAAAAAAGAACAATTTTTCACGGAGATAAGAGGTGATGAATAAAACCAGCTCGTCATAGGAGGCAATAGATTTTAGAAATTTGTTCACAAATGTCGGAAATGGCTTAAAATGTTCCTTTTATGAGACAAAGTATGTAAGTTTTCATACGAAAATTAATTGCGGCCTACTAAATAATTTATCACTTTAATGTTAATAACAAGGCCTTCTAATAAAATATTTCCTTTTGCTTTGTACAAGTCGGGTATTTAAGCTTAATCTTTCCGTTTTTAAACAAGTTTTTTACGATTTTGTGTCTAATCAATTATGCCAATTTATTCTTGTGAACAATGCGTTTTTATGGTAGAGTTGTATTACGGAGATACCGATCGTAATGCTGTTAGATTTATGATATGTTTCGTATTCGCTATACTGACAGGAGACCAATCCACAACACGGTTCTTGGCGCTGTTAAGACTTCAACGACCACGGAGAATTGGGTCCTAGGCTCCGTGCAGCAGGTCGTCAAAATCTCATAATGGTTTATTTTACTGCGTATCTACATAAAACCATTAGAGGCGACACTCTTCGCAATCACCATTTCGATCCATTTCGAGCGACCCTTCACCAAGCTCTGCATGAAGGAGATACGGAACGTCGATATGATTTCTGTAATGGGCTAATGATCAGGTCTGATGACAACCCAAATTTCCTCAATCATATTCTGGTGATCGACGAGTGTTCCTTTGCGAGATATGGACATTTCAACAGACCAAAAAACCACATGTGGAGTGATGAAAATCAATCCTCACTGGCGATACCACCACCAACATCAATTACGACTAAATATTTGTGCAGATTGGCTCGGGGTTTGGGTTATGGGCCAAATTTCTTCCAACTAGTCTTAATGGACCAAATTGGTTTAAACTTTTGGAGAACGAAGTAGTAGATGCGTTAGACGACGTTCCACTGGCTACTTACAGACGACTATGGTACCAATATGACGGTGCGCCACCCATTAACCTCGAGGTGTTGTGGAACATCCGAACAACGAGTTCCCTCAGCATTGTTTTGGTCAAAACGGTCCCGTTAAAGAGCCTCCGAGGTCTTTAGAAAACGACTGTTTCCTGTGGTGTTTCATCAAGTAACGAGATTACAATACGGCTGTTGCGAGTGATGGAAGATTAACGAGAACAAAACAAAACAGCATTCGGACTTCTCTCTCCTGGTATGATTGCGCGCTCGTTTCGAGAGACGGCCCATCGTCCCAAAACTTGCATTGCGGCTAACGGAGGAATCATAGAACCTCACTTGTACATTTTGTGCATTTTCTTGAATAAAACTATCCTTTTGTTTAAAAAAAATAAACCATTTAAGTCTCTCTTTTATTAACGTACACCACTTGAAAAACTAGTGCCTCGTGTGCCTAGCTTTTTTATTTAACCTCGTATCTTCGTGGAAAATTGGTCTTTTTCAATTAAACCAACTTAATTGTTCATTTTCGATAATTATCTTCAACTTTCTCACTAAAGGTTTTGATCGAGCACTGCCTCCTATATTTATCAAGGCCCGTGCATGCTCCCCCGTAAGAGGGGCACAATAGATATATAGGTTTGCACTTTTTCTCCGAGAGGTGGCAGTCTTTTTCAGATAATTTAAAATTCAAAGCCTGTTCGCAAATATCCAAGGACCTTTACTACGTGGTTAACATTGGCTATCTTCTACAAAATTTAAATTTAGTACTTATTTTTTTGCAATAAAAATTACTAAACTTATTTCAAGTTCTAAGCTATTCAATTTATCAGTTTAATTACCAGCTGTTTCCATACATATTTTTTAAGAAATTTAATGTAAAAAATTAAATCATGGCTTTAAAAATTATATAAAGTTTAAATTTTAAACTTTTTGAACTTTTCGATAGAGAGGTTTTGAAGCATAACAAGTGAGTTGTCAGCTTGTCTCTGATACCTTCTTCTTGGGTTAAAGTGGTTTATCCCAAATATCTGTCCAAGTGTTTGTCATATAGCAATCTCGGAGTAATGGCCATTTCGTCAAACAATAATGAGCTCATTTTTTCATTTGGTTTTGACAATTTTTTTAATTCCGAAGATAACCTTTCTTTCACAACAGTTGTGACACCATCTTCGCCATTCGAATGCCCAATGAATCTTTTTAGTGTGGTTCGGTGAGGAAGATGCAACACATTTAAATCTCTTATGAAATTATAAGCAGCGGGAGATTTTTTAGAGATCAAACAGCAGATTTTCAGAGTTCAAATTTGATAAGGCATTTTTTTATGAAAGCAATAACCTGTTCCAAAAGAAAATTAGCTTTTAAGTCATTACTCAAACTTGCATCCATTAGTTTCTTCAGTTGGACAAATTCTTTTTGTTTATTCTCTTTTCGTTGGGTTCTGATTTAAGCTGTGAGCTGAAACACTTTATTTTGTAACGACTCTACTTGTTTTCGCATTTGTAGTTGGTTCTTCCTAATTTTCTGGTTGAAGTAATAGATTTTCGCTTCCGTATAAAGGCAGATGCCTGAGTGGACGTATCCTTGTATTTTCGTACTTGGTTTGGAGTATTGCAAAATGTTTCATAGGAACTTTGTTATTTGATTTGGAGTATCACAGGACGTTAAAATAACATCAGGTACTGACGAGGTATTGGAACTTTGTATTTGGTTTGGAGTTTCACGTATTGTTGGATTAATATCAGATTCTATCAAGGTAGAAGAACTTTGTATTTGGTTTGTAGCATTACAAATTGTTGGATTAATTTCAGATACTATCAAGGTAGAGGAACTTTGTATTTGGTTTGTATTATTATCACAAAATGTTGGATTAAACACAGGTACTGTGGAGGCAGAGAATTGATATCTTTGATTTTCCATATCACAGGTAAAGGAACTTTGTACATCATTTAGACTAAAATCGCTAAAAAGAGTTCATCTTAAACTATCTCTAGCTGTTGAAAGGCTACTAGTATGAATGGTGTTTGCCAGAGGTGAGAGTGGTAACCTTTTTCCAGCCAAACCACTGTTTAGCTTAGGTGAAGCTTGGTTATTACTGCAGTGAACATCTTCATTATTTTCATTGTTGACTAAATAAGGAACTCTACCAGCTAAAAGTCTCCTTTTATTTGTTGACATGCTAAAGTCAGAAGCTTTAAAATGTGTATTACAAATTTTTGCTTAACCTTTTGTTGCCATCCAGTTTTCATACAAATGGGTGTTATCTCCAAAAATTGCATATATCCATTTTTTTCTTTTTTCTTCATCTTTTGGGAATGAGTGGAAACTTACCATGTCACTTCCAAGAATCCTTTTTTGTCTTTCGGTTTCTTTACAATTAGGTACTATGCACATCACCATTTTGATGACAGAATTAATATTGAGAATTAATATCACAGTTGAATGTAGGCTACCTCTTTGAATCCACTTTATTACATATTCCTAGTAAAATAAAAATTGGTTTTTTATTTCATGCTGTATGCTGAAATTACCAGAACAAAAAACAAGCAAAAACTGACAAAGGGTTAAATATAATATTCCAATTTTACAATATTAAATTACAGTTCTATAAAGGTTTTCGTTACAAAACAACAATACATGCATAAAAACAATGCCTATATTGAATATTTCATAAGTTTTTATGTCAAAATTAAAAAAAACTTACCGTTTGATAACTTTTAATCCAAGGAAAACCATCAAAAACATTACTGCACACTTTTCGACGCCAGCTTTGAAATCATCCTTACAAGCATCTTGTACACGTGACCATATGACGTAACAAACGAATGAAAACGAGCGCCGTGCTGCGGCCGAAAGCCGCGAAATAAAATGTCACCTTTCAAAATTATTAAAAAACCACGCACTGGCCTTGATAAATATAGGAGGCAGTGGTTAAGAATTTTCCCGTTTAAACATGAAAATATTTTCCGATTTTTCGAAAAATTTGATTGTAAAGCGTTCCCATATTATAAATCATCCCCTAAGAATTTCGCAATTCTAACTTTTGAAGTATTTGAGAAAAATCACTAGTCAGAACACTTCCGGACAACATGTATTAAAACCCTTTTGGTTGGTAAGATATGAATATTTGGGTACGCGACTTTCCACGAACTCGCATTAGTACGAGGAGTGATACTATTAAAGTTTTTCATCTTGTTTCGTTTAACTTCCGGTATTTAAGCTGCGTTATTAACATTTAACAAACTAGCAGATTTTGTGTTTATTCTGGAACAATTTAACGTGTACTAGGAAAGCGTAGACAGTGTTAAAACTGTCCACATTTGTTTTCCGTGTGTCTTCTTGTTGAAGATAAACAACGAAGATAGTTTTTTAACACAGCCGGAAATAAAAACCACGGAGATGTGTGTTTTTAATTTAATCTCTCCGCAATATTTTTATATTCGTTTTTAATTTTATTCTGATTGGGTTGAAATATAAAAACCCTTAAAACTGCGTATCAGTGTGTTACTAGTTTAATCAGCTTTCAGTCACGTTATTTGCTCTTTTCATTTTAATAAATTAAACCAGTTTATCGTTTATACGAGTTCATTTTCATCTCTGCGAAGCGCTGCTGCTGCTATATAACTTGAACAGGTTATGGGCCTAGCACGCTTCCACTGCGCCACGGTAGTTTCTCTAATGATCAACTGAACTCAAGTCTGTGGTACCCTGGTTCCCTTTCTTCATCGTAACCTGTATCACAGCATTCCAATTCCTGCCACGATGGATGTTCTTCTACGCAATGACATTGAGAAGCTATCGGGTCCGGAGAATTGGCGAAGCTGGAAATGGCAAGTCTGTGACGTCTTGACGATATGAAGCGTTTACAGCATTGTCACCGGAAGTCAAATGGAACGAGTACGAATACAGGCCGTACTGTCATGTGGTCAGCGTTATTCCGGATGGTCCAGAACATGATTGCTGATTGTGAAACACCAACGGAGATGTGGAATAAACTCTTGGAAATCTTTGAACAAAAAACATCCAACGGGCTCCGGAAATTACTCGCCCAATTGATGAAAACGAAATCTCCAGAAGATGACATGGCAACCCATCTTGCTCAAATGCGTTCCCTTTGGTCAGACATTCTGACTACAGCGAATATGGAAAGGAACATTTCATTTGATGACGGTTTCTTGATCGCCTGCAATTCATCCCCACAAGTTGAATACCGAGGACACATTGCCCGAGGAATAGAAGAGTTGGAGCACCTTACTTATTGGTCATTCCACACGTGATGGTAACGTTCTTGACGAATCGTCTGGTCTACTAGCTCGTCGAGATGGTAGAAGAAATGTCAATAGCACTGGTAACTACGAATGAGGAAATCAAATACAAGAAGTTTGGACCTCTCTCGAGGGACTGCATAGGAGGGAAAACCATCCGGAAATCTCAGAACTGGAAAAAATAGGGCAACACTGGCGTTCACAACGGCGGTGGTCTTTTTTCTGCAAATAGCCTGGTTTCTGATACTACGGCAGCCACTGTTTTGAAATTTGACTCCGTAGCTATGCAGCACATCACCATTGACGCTACGAAGCTCATTCAGTTCAGATGACAGCAGACGGCAAGGGTGACAATCTCGTGCGATTTAATGTAGGAAAGTCCGATCGTAAAGAGACTATCCACAACGTTTGAAACATTAGCGGTTTCGCATGCAATGTATTTTCTCTGAAAAGTGCCATTAAATGCAAAACCAACCTTGACTTTTAAGCCATTGCGACATCTTACGGCCTATATGAGAAAATCAAGGGTAAATTCGAGTCGAGGGGCTGATCACTCCGCGTAATCGGTGTACAGAGCCGTACCTTTGACTGTAATAATGGGATTACGCGTAATCTTTGAAATCCCTGCCTTTGGCAGTGGTAATCTTAGCGTAATCTGGCGTAACCGGTGTACAGACTTTCTAAGAGTGGTTAGCCCCTCGATTCGAGTCACTGTCTGGCACGAAAAATTTGGGTCATTATGATCAACGACAAGTAGCAGCTACTCGGAAGAAACGCGGTTAAGAGATTATCCATCAGAAGACCGATAAGCTATGCGAAGGATGTATCTTTGGAAAAATGACTCGTCACAGCTTTGGCGTTTCGTTGTATAAAGCCACGAAGCACCAAGAAGGAATTAATTCTTATCGCTGGGGCCAATCACCGACTCTATCAAATATCAATGCAGGGAAAGCTCTATTATCTTATCTTCAAGGACGGGTATTCCGTATTTCTTTGTGGATCGTTTCAAGGACTTTCTTGCATTCAGCAAGAACCATGATAATACCGTACGAGATCATATAACGGTCTACGATACCGAGTACGTCATTGTAGAATTACGCTGTATAACAACGCAAGAAGTGATCCTGAAACCTCGAACCTCAATGCCATACACTTCTGAGCAAAAGGGGTAGCTAAACGTGAGAAGGGAGCAATCATGGAGTTTATTCAATCGATGCTGTATTCAAAACTCGATCTACCCCCAAAGCTGTGGGCTAAAGCTATCAACACGACAACGTGTATTCTAAATCGCTTAGCCCCAACGTCCATCAAAGGGAAGATGACGTTCGAGTTGTGAACAGGAAACCCGTATCCTCCAGTCAAGCATTTGCGCATTTTTGGAACCGATTGTTACGTTCATGTGCCAAAGGAGAAGCGATGGAAGCTTTCCAAGGCATTCTTGTTGGTTATGAAGATGACGGTTTCCGATCCTGATAAGTTAAGTTCGATCCTGAGAAGTACAAACCCGAAAGTAAACAAGGGGAATGTATGGATGTCTCTAATCAGGGAGAGCAGAATTCAGACTTTTCCGATTGCGAAGATAAGTATTCCAGATCCGTCGATTTTCCCGAAGACGAATCACCCACTGCAGTTACCGGTCCCATCCTCCGAGATCGTTCAGAACTGTGGACAACGATCAACACTTGTTGTACCTGCATGCCAGCAGACAACGTTTCCCTGATCTGCGTTGATCTTCCAAGCCGGAGCAGCTCGTTCAAGCGTCGAATCCGTCAAATGGCAAACAGCGATGTCTTATAATAATAATAATCAGCTAGGCTAATACCAAGGCACCACCTTAGGCCTAAGTCAACATGCGACTTTTGAAGCCCTTAATTCAGGTGGCCGGGTTACAATGCGTAGGAGGGTGGTGGCAAGCCCTGCATGCCACGAGATCGAGCCAACAGCTCCCTACACTAACTATTACCGTTAACCTATACAAGTTTTTATGGAAGGGGAAACCGAAGAACTCGGGGGAAAACCCCTTAAGCTCTCTACCATGAAGGAACACCAAGTCTACGAATTGGTCAATCTTAATATGGGCCGAAAAATCATTGGAAATTGATGGATATTTCGTTCAAAGACGAACGATGACGGCAAGATTTCGAATTACAAGGCCAGACTCGTAGCCAAGGGCTTTGTACAGCGAGAAGGGATCGATTACGAAGATACTTTCACTCAAGTTGCCCGTTTTGAGACCCTGAGAATATTCCTTAGTATGGTTGCTAAGAATAAATTACACTTAAAGCAATTTAAATTAAAGACAGCCTTTCTTCGTGGAAATTTATTCGAGGAGATCTACATGCCTCAACCAGAAGGTTTTGACGATTGTAGTGGCAAAGTCTGTACGGATTAAAACAATCACCACGCTTCTGGAACGATCGAATTGAGAGAGTTCTACGAAATTACGATTTCAGACGTGCTGACGGTGAACATTGCCTTTATCTTATCCTCATAATCCATGTCGACGATGGTCTCATTGCCGGCACTACATATACAGATTTTTATACTTTCATCCGCCGCTTCACTAATGAATTCGAGATAACCACAGGACTTGATTCAACATATTTTGGCCTCAAAATCGACTTAACGGCCGATGGTTTAAGTTTCCTTTGGAAAGTTCCAACATGCTTGACTTTAAAGCTGTTAAAACTCCAGCCTCTATGCCAGACACGAGCGAAGACGGCCAGAAGACATTAGAGCCAGATATCTAGTGCACCGTGAATCGTACATTACAAGCTATAGCAAACCCAACAGTTGCAGACTGGAACGCCGTATTTTTCGGTATCTATGAGGAACGATAACACTGGGGCTCTTGTTCAAATCGGATGACACACCGTAACTTGTCCCCTATTGCGACACCGATTATGCAAGATATGGAAAGACTAGACGGTCAACCTCTAGGATTGGCTGCCTAATGGGATCAACGCCAATTGCGTGGGAAACAGTCCGTTGCATTATCCACAACCGAGGCTGAATTGGTTGCCGCCACAGAAGCACCCAAAGATAATGTCTGGATCAGGGCTATAAAAAGGTCCTTGGGCCTCGAAAAAGAAGTTAAAGAACACGAGATTCCAGTTCTGCGCATTGGCATCGCCGGAGCTAACAATTGATCGGGAATTCAGATTTTCATCATTGCACAAAGCCTATCAACGTCCATCATTTCTCCGTGAGAGAACTTTTGCAAGACGGTCAAATTGATGTCACTAACGTAACAAGTGAAGAGCAGTGGGCGGATATTTTCACGTAGCCATTATGCACCAAGGTATTCACGCAACTTCGCCTAAGCCATAATCACCACGCATTTAACCATATCTTCGTTGTGGAAGACTGTTGAAAAGCTACGGAGAAGTGTTTTTTCGTTCAATCTCTCCGCTATATTTTTATATTTGTTTATGTTTATCCCGTCAGGTTTTAATATAAAAACCCTTAACACTACGTATCAGTCTGTCACTCTTAGCATTTTCATGAATTAAACCATTTTATCGTTTATTCGATTTTTTGTTCATCTCTGCGAAGCGGTGCTTCAACACTTCTTAATGTTTGACCCATGATGACAGCTAAACCACCAATTAATGCGGAAAAGTTATTCGCTTCAATTTGTGTGTACTGTTTTTGCATAGAACCTAGATACCGCCACCGCGCTTGATATAAATCTTCAACCGTTTGGTTAAAAATGGATGCGGACCAACGAAAGCTCAATATGTTTCTGCGATAAGGAGTCCTTGAAGTTGTTTATGTACCTTCTTTAGTGTACTTTTTCCAGTATATTTAACTTTACTAGTAGCAGCGGTGTTTAAAGCATAACTCTTCAACCGTTACGGTTAAAATTGTAAATGACACGTCAATCAATATAGCATGACCGACATTAGAGCTCAATATTGATTCGGTTTTTTAACTCTAGCTGTGCCCATATTTCTGAATGCGTCGAACTCTACTAAGCTGCTCAACCAAAAGTGTAGAATATTAGATGATACATCAATTATTAGGAAAACGACTCACCCTTTCTGCCCTTATATATTATATTTAGATATTTGTAATAAAACGTTAATAGTACCTTTTTGATTCCGCATCGATGTCCGTAACTATCCAACCATTAGGCTAAAAAGGTCAATCCTTAAGGATCAACATGGTCTCGATAATACATTTTTAATTTTGGCGGCTACATTTGGCGTATTGAGCTTTTTAATAACGAAGTTGATCTGACCATCGTCAAGCCAAGTGCCTTAGAAGTTTGAACGGAATCCTAATTTAGGTATTGTGAAATAATTTTTTTCTTCAAATTAATGATTTTCTTGGATTTACTTTGAAATGTAGGTTTTCTGGTAAACACCTGAACAGACTCCTTTTAATAGAATGCACAACTTTAAAATTGGCATTATCAGTGGCGTAAAGACAAAATTTGGGCTCCCCCGCAGTATATCAAAAGGGCCCTTTATAAAAAAACATTTTTTTTATTTTCCCCATTTTAACAAGTTATCTGAAAATATTGCCAGATTTCTACATTTTTACCAATAGTTAAAGCATAATTTTTATAATTATTTAAAAATTTAAATGAATTAAAAAATCAATACTTAAAATGAAAGCCCCCCCCCTATTTGGTGAAAATTTCATGCCCCCCCCCCCCGCGGTGGCGGGGTCTGCGGGTCCTTAGTTACGCCACTGGGCATTAATCAATTTTAAGCTGTGCTGATTGGAAATTCAGAAGCACTTAGCCAATAGTGGCGCGGCCAAGTGATTCGAGTTATCGCTTTTCCGATATACGGAACAGGTTTTCAACTTGTGACACTAGGTGAATTTAAAGAACTACTTCTTTCGCGTGAAACATTTTGTGTTGACGTAAAACAAATGTTAGACTTAACCTTAATTTTCTGCAACAGCATCGCTCCATTCCACAAAATAGGGCAATTCATTTGTTGTGAACCCGTTTGAGAGACAACTTTAAATATGCATCCTTTTTTCTTCCTCTAACAAAGCAACCGGGACTCATCGAATTTACTGGTCGACTGCTCAAAAGATTGGCACAACCACTTGGAAAGTAATTATTTTGATGGTTGGTTCCATCTTCTTAAAAGGTTCTGTTGATATTAAATGGCACCTAATTAAGATTGGATTTTCTATTTCTCATCTTTTTAATGAAGCCATATTTTGAATAGCGAAATTTTTTAGATCCCAGAATAGTATAATGGAAATATTTTACTTTCAGTAACAAACAAGAAATAGTGTCAAGATCAATCAATAAATCTATCTATTAATCTAATTTCCAACGAGACAACTGGTTTGTTGCTTATTTGCAAACATAAAATTAAACCGTTACTTTAATTAACAACCAACGTTCCAACGGAGCGCTTTTGTCTCCTATTCATTATATACGTTAAACAAAAACCGTGAGCGAGTCTTAAATCAAAATTCAGTATATGTTTTTCGTCAATCCAATCACCATATATGCTTCAAATATTTATCAAAACATTTTTTCTCTCCCTCGTAACCACTGGCCAATGATCAATAATCCCCCTCTTCATACCTTAGGGTTCTGGCCTTCGTAGAAATCCTAATACCTTTCCACTCCTACGGGTTGACGGTGATTTCTTACTCAATATTTTAGATTTAGTAGTTTTTTAAAACTTGACTGTTTTTCCAAAAGTCAAAACTTGATCTATAATATTACAGCTTTCTGGCTACAATTTTCGAAGGCAGATCTTTAACCTTCTTTCGTAATTTTGTTATTTTTTCATAAGTATAACAATAGTTCTACCTTGTTTTTGGTAAAACGATTTTAATTGTTGATTTTTCTTATTCAAAACATACGACCGATACTTGAATTCCAACTTAAAACTAGCTCCAATGGTGTATAGTGTCTCTGATATGAAGTGTCTTAATCATAGACGGATAGAATAATGATAGTGGTAGTTGTATTTATAATTGTGGAAGAGTATTGAATCCTGCCCAAATTCGTTTGATTTAAGTGAATAGTTTTAATTTGCATACTGGGGTACCAATATCACTACTAGAAAGAAGAGTTTGATGTAAATTGTGCTTTTATCAATTCATTACTCAGTTTCCATAAATATGTGATTAAGAAAGACCCATTTTAATGTTTGTGGTTCTTACAACCGACCAGTGCCGTAACTAGCCTTTCCTGGGCCCTGTGCAAAGACTTGATTTCCCCCCCCCCCACTCTCCCAATTATAGGGTTCCCGCGGTTCGGTTCGGGTTTCTTCAAGAACCGGAACCGAACCGAGAACCGACTAAAGCCTCGTTCATACCTACACCTCGAAACCGATTTGAATCGCTTTGAAGCGGTTTCTGTGGCAAAGTGTGAACCAATTCTAGACCAGTAACGTATGAACGTGGCTTAAGTGTAACCGGAACCGAACCGATCAGGACAAATTGGAACCAGAACCGAACCGATAAATAATAGGAGTCGAACCGAACCAAACCGGGAACCGGAACAAAACTTCAGGAGAAAACTATAAATAACTGTAAAACTAGCTCGTTCCGGTTAGGTTCTACATGGAACCCGAGCCGAACCGAGGTGGCTTTGTTTCCCATTTCTCCGGTTCTAAACGGCAACCCTACCCAATTATATGAAAATCATAGGAAGAAACTATAAAATAATATTTGTTTATAAATTATGATTTTATATAGACTAGAAATACAAAAATACATACACGTATTTTTAAAGAAAATACTTCAGTTGACTATTTTAATTGCACTTTCCTTGCTTTCATTTCAGCAAAATCATTGATTATATCATCAAAATTTATATTTTTAGCGATATTATATTCAATCGATAGTATGGAAAGATTGGTTAAGCGTTCTTGTCCTATATTTGATCTTAAATAATTTTTTATCAGTTTTAACTTACTAAAACTTCTCTCACAGGAAGCAGTGGAAACAGGAAGAGTTAGAAATATTCTAAGAGCCACAGTAATATTTGGATATGACTCTACTAATCCGAAATCGTGAATGGTCTGTAATATATCTAGCTGAGTGGCCGTTTTAATATTTTATATTAGTGTAGAAGCTTCAAACTTAAAACTTTGAATTTCACATGTAAAGTCGTTAACATTTAAATCTTTGTTATATGTCTTGGTGAGATTTGAAGCCGCTTTGTTTCAATCGGCAACGTTCATCGCTTCTAAACACGAGCCACAAAGAAAGCAAAAATCGTCAAAGACAGCTCTCATTTGCTCATAACGCCAATCTATTTGAGACAATAGACTGTCAAAAACGCTATAAAATTGAATTTTAAAAATCTTTTCTGGTGTCATGGTATTTCCTTCATCGGGTGCTTCACCTATTTCCATTTTTTTACTCTTCTTGTTCATTTATTAGGGAATTCGCTATGTATATCCATCGTGTCAGCCATATTCTTTGCTTCAACAAACGTTTGCTCAATGACCGTTTCCCGTAATCCTTGTAAAGTTACATGCAATCCATTAATTAATTTTGTGGCGTGGCCTATCGATATATTATTTCGTTGTAATGCTTTATTTGTTCTTTCAATGCATTGTAGAATTTTATTCCGTACAAAAAGAGTACAAATAAATTTATAATTTATTTGCAATAACAAACTTTTGGCGTTAGATACCGCTTCCGGATTTTTTAATTCATTCGAAATTGTTTCCAGTCCTGTCTTTTATTCTGTTAACTGTAAGCATAGTGACTTTATGGCAATGGCCTTTGATGACCACCTTGTATCAGATAACCCTTTAAGTGATAACTTCAAAGACTCCATTAAAATTTACCATCGGTTGAGGACGAGAAAAAGTTAAATAATCTCTGGACTGTACCAAAAACGTTACCATTTCTGGTGTTGTGGATGCGTCATTGACACCGGCTAAATTAAGATTATGAGCGGCGCAAGGTACAAAAAGAGCCAAATCATTTATTTCTAAAATACGTGCTCTTACTCCCTTATATTTCCCCGCCATATTCGCACCGTTGTCATATCATTGACCTCTGGCATCTTGAATATTTAATTTACTGCTTGAAGTTTATTTAATATTTCAGTTGATAAGCCTTCTCCTGTTTTTTCATGAGAATGAATAAAATCGATGAAGCTTTCTTCGATCACCACTTTTCCATTTGAGTTAACATAAACGTATCTAATCATCTGACTCATTTGATCCTTCCTTAAGGCATCAGGAGTGAAGTCGAATAAAATGGTGTAGTATTTTGCTGTTTTAATTCTGCATAAGATTTCGTTTCTTGTTTTATCGCCAATCAATTTTATTATTTGATTTTGAATAATAGGTGAGAAATACGAAACCGAACCTTTTTTTATGTTTTTCGATACGTTCTTTTAAAATAGAATTGAAATGACTAGCAAATTCTATTAAATTTAAAAAATTCCGCAATTTGGTTCTCCAATTATTTCATTTGAGCCTCTTAGAGCATTATTGCTTTTGGCGCAGAATAGAATAGCATCCACTACGATTTTTAATACCGACACTCCTTTCGTGGTCGAAATAGAAAAAATCTGACTACTATTTCTGAAAATTTCGTATTCGTTTAACAGAATCTCGGTATTAAGATAATGTTTTATACGTACATATTATCCGTATTCCAAGACATCAGCGACTCGCAATTACAAATTCGGAATGAAGATGTACGGAAAATAAAACTCATTATAAAGTATTCTTAGGAAAAACTATTTTTACTTAGTTATAATATTGCGGGGTATTTTTTTACTTAGTTAAAATTTCAGCCTATTTCGTTCGTTGAAAATATTCCTCCTTTTCTTCGATAAAAAGTATAATCGTCATAATATCGCTACTCTAATCATAGATTCACGTCCCGTACCGACGAAACAAGTGTAAAAACAAATATCTTATTTCTAAGCGGATGAAAAGCGTGACCTTGTTTGATCGCGGACGTGTATTCTGCTTCCTTATTCCAATTAAACTCCAGCTGGTTTCGTTTGCCACTTCACATTTTTGTGGGTCTCTCTCGTATTCTCGATGCAAACCGGAACTTATTTTACGGGGGTATTTTTATTATCTCAACGTAAACTCCCATTTCGTACCGATGAAACGCGCGTATAAACAAGCAACTTCTTTCTGGCGCGGTTGAAATCAGAAACCTGGTTCTCTCCCGGGCCTCTATTCCATATCTCGTCACGAAACTCAGCTTCATTCTTGTACGATATCGCTATTCGTCATTGAGAGTCTGGTCGGCTTCGATTATCCCTTCCCGTCTCATCAGTCTCTCGTAATTTCTATGCAAGCAAATGTACACTCTGTTTAAAAAGTCTTCGACAGGTGAAATTTGTGTCCTCTTTTTAATTCTGCTAGAAAATTATAATAGATTGATCGATGATACCAATTGCAACTATTATTTATTTTCCAATTTCTTTCGTTATTTATCGGTTTCGTCCGCCAAAAATTAATAGTTTGGCGGGAACCGTCAAAACAAAATGTTGACAACTTTTTAAATATTAGTTCTATGGCACTGACTCGCACGTTTTTGAATTCACAATGGTCGGTTCATATTTAGAAAGTGAAAAAATTATCCCTCTAATCAACGGTGGAGAAGTTATCGCGTTTACAATTTTTCATCGAAACTAGGAAACACCTAAAATGCATCAAGCGATTATTAATAACGCCACTTCAGTTTTCATTTAAATTTTGATGGACAAGTTTTGAGAGCTTTTTACAGACAGAACGCCGAAATATGAGGCCCCCTCAAATTGAGCCTAACTAGATTTTTAAACTTAATTTGAAATAGGTTCCTTATTTCAAACTATATCGCAAAAACATTTTCATAAAGCAATGCATTAAAAAAATTCCAATATGCTACAAAACAGTTCTAAATTCGTGTAATTATGAATAAAAAGGAATATTTTCATTAAAGTGGTTAATCTAAACCTATACAGTAAAATCACTAAAAACATAATCAAATCCGAAGCCACTATTGAATTGTTAAAGTTAAAATATTTATTTAATCCATTATTTCACACTACTAATTTCGTTACCGTTGGGTAATATCCTAAGGTGTATATACTGAGTCGCAAAAGTGATTTTATAATTTATTAATACTATTTGAAAATTTAAATACCCCTAAAGCTAACAGTAAAACGACGTAAAAGTCAAAATTATTCATAAGCATAAAATTATGTTTGAAAAATTGATATTCGTGTACAAATAAATCTAAGGTCTCTAGTTATTGTAGATAAAACAAGCTGGCAAGCCAAAATATACCTCTCCTCGGAAGAGTTTTTAATTTTCAATTCTGCGGTAGAACGCTCACCTGTCGTGCAAGAGGGCTCGGGTTCGAATCCCGGCCGATTAAAAAATTATACAACACCCAATGACAAAAAGAGGGCGCTTTTGGAAAAACCCTTTCCCTGATTCTAAGAAACTGGGTACGCAGTGATTAATCTTTGCCCCGAAAATGCGAACGCGTTCGCAGGCCTGACAGACAGACCCACAGACAGACACGGTGGTTGTATAACCCCTCCTAGGGTACAAAGTCCCCTCGGAGAGGTAAAAACACCAATGTATTGTTTTTTGTAAGGTGTTGTTTAGCTGATTTTTGTACAATGTAATACATCGGGATATTAAAAAATTGTAACTCAGTTTACATGCCTTTGACATATTTCCTAGCCGCCCTCTCTCGCGCCAACGGAAAATGAAATAATAATGGCCGTTGATTGTCTCAACAAAGTAATTCTCAGTAAAGATAATTAATAACGCATTGATGACTACTGTATTGACATGTTAATTTTATCACAAATAATAGGAGGGATATCGAGTGAAAGTGTCACAATAAGCTTTTGGAGGAAACCGACTTCTTCAAGATTAACGAACGTAAGAACAGATGGAAAGAGGACAACAGCTGAAGAAGTTTTGCGATGGACAATCATTTAAGATTGGAATTATAATAGACGTAAGAATACTGCAATCTAATAAATGAAACCATCAGTATTATAAGAGATAATTATATGAAACATGTGAATTCGCAGGCTCCAGCCTATTATTTAAAATCGAAAGTTATAGTGATTTTTTTAAACTAGAAATACCTTACAAAATGTGGTCAATTTCGAGCCGTGAGGCAGTGAACCTTTTTGCGATTTGCGGTGTTATTATCTCTGCGTCAAGCCAGCGACCTTACAAGCTTCATTTTATTAGTCTACATTGATACTTCTGATGGAACAGCTTTTCTTTATGAATTACACTTTCTTTGTCTGCGCCACGTGAAAATGAAGAAAGTAAATTACTCTGGTTGAATAGGGCTCGGCGATCGTTTAAGAAATTTTCCGTTAATTTCCTTTATATCCATATCCGAAAATCATCATATTAAATCGTATAATTGTCACGTACAATATCCATAAATAAATGGTTTATCGAATGATTTATGATTAATTAAAATTTATAGGGTAAAATTTTCCGTTTCCGCGAACTATATGATTGAACCATTAAGGGCCCCGTGCAGAGACGTTTTATAAATAATCGTAACTTTTTGTTTAAGCACCGCCCACCTTTTAAGAAAATAAGTATTTTTAACCCAAACTTTCCCAGCTCTTCAGTTTTAACTTCCATTTTGTCAGTAGAGAGTGATAGCTGTTCGTTTACTCAGATGTTCTCTGTTTAACTTCTATGCTAATTTTAAATCTAACCATTAATTACATTAATTAATGTTTTCGGCCAAACATTTTTAAAAAACAAAACCGAGAGAGGAGAGCCAGCCAAATTTTGGCGCCAGGGTGCAACAAGGCCTTATCAAAGGTTTGGAAGGTACGCCTGATTTGGTAAATAGAGAAAATGGAATGGGCAAAACTGATAAAAGTAGCGAAGACGTGGAGAAAGCCTGGGGTGAAATTGAGCAAGAGATTGCCTATGTGGGTAAGGGCGTTATTCGAACGACAACCAAAATAAGAGCAAAGTAGACTGACTCTAAAATCTCTAGGTAGATATAAAAAAAAACAGAAGAGGTCCAAATCCACTTCCGGAAGTAAATTAAATAGAGTTGGCAGTTTGTTGTTTAATTAGAGAAACTGCTTTGTACGGAATCAAAAGAGGTGTCGATAGTACACAAATCAGAAACCAGGTCCGTAGTTCTCGCAAGGTTAGTGTTTTTATTTGGAACCGTGGCATGCTTAGTAATTTATATTGTTCATACAAGGCAAGGCAATCATCCGCAAGTGAAAATATTTCACACACACCACCACCTACCACCATTGTGACCCCAAATTCAGGACTATTTCGGGTCACAATAATGAATAACCCGCCTTCTACAATAAAATGCATTTAGCTAAAGAAATGCAGTTTCGTTTGTTAAAAAAAATCTCTTTAACTTCCTCAATTGATGGGCTTGTGGAGGGAAGCAGTTCAGAAGTATGCAATAGCTGGTCGGAGACATGGGTGTATGTAAATTAGGTCATGTTAGATATGTTCAAAGACTAACCTCAGTTGAACTTTCATAAACAGATGCAAGAGTGACGGGTAGTGAAACCTACTTCATCCAAGGCCGATTCCAAAACCACGATTAGAAACCACATAGAGGAACCACTGTCCAGTCCCAATAGACAATTCGAAAGTGGTATTTTGAGAGATAGAAGGGTATCCATCAAAAATAGGAATTAAAAAGTTTTCCTAAAAACACAAAATAAAATGGAAAATTTTAAAAAAGTATATTATAGAATTAAAACTTATTATTAAATAAAAACCCGAATTATTTCGTAAGTTTAAAAATATTTTTTTTAAATTATTACGAAAAACTGAGTGTGTGTTGATCCTCTTTTGTGTACCGATAACACTTAACAAATGAGTGGTTATTTACTTATTTCTACGACTGATTTCCAGTCTATCAATTTACATTCATTCTTTCGGTACTTCTCATGTACATCCCTTACATCAAAACTTACAACTTAACGAAAATGAATGTACGTAGGTACACTAAGTAAAGTAAGTTTAAGAACCATTTATTTTTAAAGATAAAACTAAAGATACAATTTCGATATAGTAGCGCTCGCGAAAAATTAAAACTAAAAAATAAACTACTGTCAAAGAAAAGTTACTCGTACCTTTGAAAGGAATAAAAACAGAAGTGTCGTTAAGCGAATCACTCGCGTTGAATATTAGAAAATTAATAAATTAATAAATTATTTCGCAAACTAATTACAGAATTTTTTATATTAAATAATTTGGAGGCCCATATATTACATTTCGGAGGCCCCTTAAGACGACTTTTAGAGGCCCCTACCAATAGTTTAATTAAGCCCAGGCCTGACTCGGCCTATTGCTGGCGCCGCTACTGCTTGAAACTGCAGATACTTAATGTTTCGTGGTGAATGTCAAGCCTTAGATTTTCCCAAACTTTAATGAATACCCTTTTTGGTAGTCGATTATTTGCTAAAAACTCTGTCTGATAACTTCAAAGAGTCTGGTCTCTCGCGAAAAATTCCCTCATTTTCAACGGCTTCAACAACGTTTATTCCTCGATTAATTTCCTCAGCTCTTCGCGTCGGGAACGAAGCAACGGACTCCGCCATCGTTGTTTATAATTTTTCACGCCGTTAACGACACCTCCAGAGCTCTCGTAACTTTACGAGCGAACGTCTCTCGTAAGGTTACGAGCCAATTGTCTCTGCACACAGATTTCGCGAACGTAAGTTCGTTGGCCATGCCCACTTCCTCGTAATATTACGAGGATTGTAAAGTTAAGGGAGTTAAAAAAACGTCTCTGCACGGGGCCCTAAATTTGAACAGTATTGTCAGCTCAAAATCTTCAAGGTTCCCAGTTTTTAGTCATTAATATGGCCGTTTGGAAAACAGAAGCCGCAATTTTCAAATTCACGATCGCCCTAATTTTTTTAGTTTTTTAAAATATTTTGCAATATTGTCTACATTTAGTTTTGAAGGAGGATAGTACTATTTTCAAAGGTCAAGATATCCATTTGGGCACCTTGGCATTCAGCCAAGGATCGAGATCTCGAACGAAAAGAACGCCATATTTTTGATTGGACTAGTTGAACTCCAGCAGAATTCAGCTTAACAATGTGTGTTTTTTTAAATAATTAATAAATGTTAGGGAAGCACAATAATATTTTAAGCATAAAGGTACTTTAATGCATCGGTATTTAGATAGAAGCTGAAAAACTTTTTTTGGGTCAGACGGATTTCGAAATGTTTCTAGAAATACTTTTCGCTGTAAGTGGCACCCAAGATCCTATTATTGAGCCTTTTTTCAGCTAACTGCTTGATTATTTTCTTCAAAGAGAAAGGGTGTAAATAACATTAGAGCCAAGGTCATTCTATAACTTCTGTTCATTTATTTATGCTGCAACCTATTTTTGAGGAAATATTTTGATTTAACTTTTGTGCTCTTATTAGTCGATATTTATGGAACGTCGCAACTCCAAAATCAGCGGGTTGGGAATGAATATTCTGGACACTCTGGCTCAGTCTCTCAACTTCAGGTAGTATTTTAGGGTTCATTTATCTCGTGGTTAATATAAGCATGGCAAAGTGTCTGCTTAATCTCAGCATAAAAGCCTACGTTTCGATTGTATTGCGTTAGTTATGTTCAACTGATATATTTTAATAAAGTGCATTCCACTAAATGGAACATGCACTAAGTAAAAGATAATTGTCTTCTTACACCCTCTACTTGTTTTGAACATAACTAGCTTCATTTCTACCTTCTTCTTATCACAGTTCCGTATTATCCCGTGGCAGTTTCAATCAGAAATTATAAAAAAGTATTAGAGGAAAAAATTAATTCGCTAACTACAATTCATAAGGAAATAATTTAATTTCTTCTGTTTTGTAAAGAGTCACTAACCCTACATAATAGCGACGTCTGCTCTCTCCAATTATGCCAAGACGATGGATCAGACGATGCTATGTCGTAGGGGAATTGATTCTCAATAAATAATTTAAATTTAACATTCTTTTTTTAACAACCAACCACCATTTTCTATACAAACTTTCCAGCTATGTTTTAGAGGAAATACCAAACCGGAATTACGGAATGTTTCTTCCAAACAGAACTTGGAGTGGTGTCGTTGGGAAACTCGTGACAAAGGTAATTTCATTCATTTCGGTATGAACAATTAATATAGTTTATTTATAGTGTAACAATTAGTTTATGGTGGTGTGTCATTAGTGCGTCAGATAGTGGAAATAAAACTACCTAAATAGATATGAAATATACACCTCTCAGTCAGATCAATCTGGGTCTGATCCCATCTTAAGTCGCTAACTGAGAAGCTGGGAACCTTTTTTTCGGCGTTGTGTTTTCCAGTTATCTCCTTTTCGTTAGTTAAGTTTTCTTTCAAGTACCTGAGTTTATCCTTTCGATAAGAACTAAGTATCTCAGAGCTGTTGTAATGAGGTTTATAAACCTACCTTATTATAATCATGGATTAAACACTAAAGGATGTTCCACGAGCTAAGATTTCAATGCCGAGCTCGCGTTGGCTCGGTCGTAACGTGTTTCCTCCCCCCGCGCTTAACTCCCCTAGGGGCACCGGATATGAATTTGTAGCGCCATCTCGTAGTTTTAATAACTAATTTCGCGGGTTTTTGGAATTTCATGATTTTTGTCTGCTCTTTTAGTTGAAGATTATAACCACATGGATCCAATCATCAATTTCGTTTAAAATTACAAATAGTAAATAGTGAAAAGGTTGAAACTGCAAAGCTTCAAATCCTAAAATAAAGATCTTTTGGTAAGTATATAAACGAAGTATCATTACACGCATGTTTGTTTGCCCCTGGATAGGAAACAATTTCCGGTTTGCGGGCTCGCGCTGCTAGGTGGCAAGGTTACAGAGTTTTTTCGCGTTTTTTCGCGTTTTTTCGCTCGTGGAACATCCTTTAGTGTTTAATCCATGTTATAATAATGAAAAGGTTTATTTCAAGTCTTGCTCCTAGGTCTCAGCGAGCCTTCTAGCATGCGATCCCTGTTATACCGAGCCAAAGAGCCCGTTTAAGGCCTCACGACTTAGGGCCCGTTCCAGAGACGAAAAAGTCTCGTTATCTAATGAAAAAGGGGCGTGTCTTGTTAATTAACGAGACTTTTTCAAAAACGCGTTCCAGAGACATTTTAACGAGACAAAAAGTCTTGTTTTTCAACGAGAGCTAGACGAGAGCTCCGGAGCTCTCGTTAACGCGTTCGGAGGCGAAAATAGTGAAAAAATGGCGGCGGAGTTTCTTCGAGCTAACGTGATAAAACAAGGTGTAAACAATATCGAAACAGATGTCCCGCTGAAAATAATGTATCGCGAGTGACCCAATACTATGAATTGAATATAAAAAAGGATTTTTGGCACTACCAATCAAACATTTACCTGAAACCGCGTTTATTGAGCTACAAATGGGAATGGCCAAGGCCCGAATTGAAGACACCCGATAGATTAGATTTTGCTACGCAGGTAAGAATTCGTTTATCATAATTTTTATTTAATATCAAAACGAAAAGAAGAAAGAAAGATCTTCTCGTTTTGATATATTTAAAATGTGACTCTGGGAGCAATTGTATTATAAAATAATCTTATTATAGATCACCATAATCATCTGCTGTATTTGTTTTGGAAAGACGGAAAATTGTTATCAACACAAAACTGTCAAGTTGAGTGTTTGTCGAATCATTCACAACATCAGTCAAATTATTTTTTGTACACACTATAAAAATAAAAATTATTTTAATTCTTAAATAGAAGTATTTATTTATTATTGTAGCTATCATTTAAAGAGAATGGGGAACACATCTCCCTTTGGACCTGATACCCAATGATAAAAACTGCCTAATATACTGAATGAAATGTTTATTGAGCCCCTAACTACTTTTATGGGTAAAAAAATACCGGAAGGTGATAACCACCTTTGAAAAATATCCAAATGAAATTCAAATCTACCGCCAAACTGATATTAAGTGAAAAAACCTGCTTGAAGATGGAGACAGCTCCGTTGGACGATGGGTCAGCTGACAACAATAAAGAAATAAGTTTCATTGTCGTGGGAAGTGTTACATCTGAAAGCTAGAGAAAAGGTAATAAGTAATATCATTAAATTAATTTAAAAGTAGTAGACATACTGCTGGTAAATGTAATTATGTTTCAGGGTTATTAATTATTCGTTCATAAGGCGAGGTCACTGAAATAAAATTTTCAATTTCCGTTTCAGCGGTCAGCCCGAACAAAAGAGTTGATTATGGTAACCAGAATTTTATTGGTATTGTACAAATGACTGGAAAATGAGAGATAAAATTGCGCATTTCGTTTAAAATAATTTCCTAAAACCCATTCAATCGTTCTTGATTATTAACTACAGACAGAGCAACGTGGTCTTATGTTTCAGCAATAGGTTCGGAGGACACAGGTATGAGGTTTTTTATAGCTTCTTTTGTCACCTTTAACAGGTATACCAAATTATTACTTCTATCTTAATTAATGTCAATCTATTTTTCAGAGAATGTAGGAAAAGAGCAACGTTCACAATACATAAAACACTTTTGGATTTTCCCTTTACCGTTGGCCTAGGCGGATTTGGAAGTGGTATTTCAGCCCTTGCGTCTATTTAAAAAATGTAACTGAGCTATATCTGCTATTAAGTAATACATCTAAACTGAGCGTTTCTAAATATACCCATTTTATTGACAATATCTTGCATTGTCAATCTTTGTTGCCGTTGTTTTGTCATCAATATGGAAATCCTAATTAATTTTCAATTAAATAATGATATCCTCTACTTAATAGAAATATTTTACCACGTCTCTTTGAAGCCAAATTAAGGGGAGCACTACTGACCTCGCTCGGTGGAGTACTCATAGGAGTAATGTGAAAACGCCCCGTACTTGGCGTACCAATAAAAAAACCACTCGTTCTCGCTGGTGGTATGTGAAACTGCTAGCGCTTGTAGAAGGTACGGGGCTTTATTTATATTGTTTCAAATTGTAATGTATATTTAACAATTCAAATTTTATATTTAAAGTAAATAAAATAGAGTTTAATGTACTTGTTTCTTCATTGCTGTACTACCAATGCGATTTTCAACACCTGCTATACCATGAATCATAGTTTTGCCAATTAGTTTCACCACTCTATTCTCAAGTGGTGTCAGCGAATCTCCAGTTGATTTTCTGATCATTATGATATCTTGGGCCAGTGTCTTTACGATGTTTTTTTAAGAAAGACCATTTTGTTCTAATTTGTAGGATAGTCCTTTTTGTCCCCTTACCAACGGCTGACACTTCTTTTGCCATCTCTTTCCACGCTTTTACTATGTTTTTGTAGGCTTTCACTACTCCCATAACTCCGTTGACCAAACCCATTCTAGCTTCAAGCCCAGCAACAATTGCTTCCTTTTGCCTTTCATTCAACCCGAGTTAAACTTCGCCCTTAGCTCTGCTTCTTTGCTAAAGCCATTTTTAAATAAATAAATGCAAATATAATATAAAAATAAATGTTAATAACCACCAAAAATTGTAAATTTATAAATAAAATTTAATAAATATAATAAAATAACTGATAAATAGCCGATATTACGTAGTCGAAACTCGAAAATTGCCACTGTTTACAAGAAAGAAATCACAGACAACGCTAAGGCTTAACTGAGCGATTGAAGCATGGAAACTGTCCGTGATCGAAGTTACCCACTTACCGCCGATATTTTCCGGCGTTTTTTTTGGCTCCGGACGGGGCGGAGCTTATTAAAAAAATGGCGAAATAACGAGAGCGGGAGCTTATGAAGTCTCATTAAAATGTCTCTGGAACGCGTTTTTATAACTCTAGTCTGGGTCTCGTTAAATTGGTTTCGTTAAATCGCGAGTCTTGTTTTTTAACGAGACTTTTGAAAACGGATCTGGATCGGGCCCTTAGTTTAAAGTCCACAAACATTGCACGGCCAATCTACAATGGTTCTCAGTAGGAAATAGTTTTTCCTTTGAAGGGGAACCCAAACGTCACGATATTAATTAGACCAAATTAAAGAGACGTAGTCTCAAAAGTCTATAATGTATCCCTTACAAGAGAGGTATCCATATAGGCCATTGAAATTAAATTTTCCCCGCAAGTCACGGATACGTACATCGAAACACGGCTTAAACTTAATCTTACCGGGGGGGGGGGTGAATAAAACAATTACACTCCGTAAGGTTACTTCTTAATTTAGAAATAACATTTTCTCCAAGTAAGAATGTTAAAAAGTTAGTTTAAGATGCGTTTAGCACTGCGCAATTTTTGTCTTTCGAAACATATTTTGAAAAATTAGCCGGAACCTATGAAAGTACATGTTTTATGCAAATACCATTATCTGGATTCTTCTCTTGTGAACAATAATTTATAAACATATGACATTATTTGTGAAATGTCTTATGTTATTTAATTGAACGAATTAACGTTACATAAATTTTTCGTTGGATATAGGAAATCGACTTTGCGATGGTAAGACTTTCTATCAACGAGAATCGATTTAAAGTTATCGACTACACTTCGCCCTATATGACTCAGTACCCAACGTTCTTCATAAAAGGACACACTCAAAGAAGCGAAAACGGAATTTTCTATTTCAATCCATTTCATTATCAAGTAAACAAATATTACCACCTTCTAAAATTGCCAACAGGTTGACTCAATCGATTAAAATATTAAAAGTCGACAGTTAACTTATATCATGCTCATTCATGTAGCTCCCAAGTCTTATTAAGATATAAAAATGTAAAAAGATATTACAGATATTAAGCACAGACTCACTTCATCTACGTCGCGTCGTAGCGTTTTGTCTGTTCCGTCGCATTTCGTTAATCTTGGGATTTGTGGGGTAGAAGACGACGGAGCAGACTACAGCATGAGTTAAGGGATGTGAGCCTTAAGAGATAGGTCACCCCACTGACTTTTGAACCACCAAACTGACTTAAACTCGATTTTAAAATCCCCGTTCTTAAGCTTTGAAAATCTCAACCAATTGGACCTAACACGCTTATTTGGAGGATCTGCTGAAAACAACATCTATCGTTCCACCTCGAGCCGCCATTTGCTTATAATATTGGTAGAACAATCTATTTGATCTATAACCTTTTCGCCCATTTGGAATCTGAACCTCCAAACTTATGTTCGTGAAACGTTGAGAACTGCGTTTAGGTTATGAAGATTTATTTTTATGCCTTATATGAATACTTCTGTTATTATAATCAAAATGAAGAGAATATCGTATTCTAATATGAAGACCTTAAATTTATTTACACTCAATTTTTTATCACATGTATTTACTTAAAATTTCATTGCAGTGTTGGATTATGCTTTTATTTATGGAAATGGTTTTCAGGATATTGTTCATTATTATCAACTTCTTAAATTCTGCACCGAAAAAGCCATCCTATTTCAGAAGCGGTTCATTTTCCAGCTTCCGTTCTCTTTTCTGTCTAGTTTGCGGTAAGATACACCAAAACACGATGTCACTGACATTTTAGTACACGCAATCCCCCCGATGTATTAACTATATATTAAATTTAAATTTGAACAAAATTCCAATCATCTTATAAATTATCTTAATAAACCCAAGATGAATTTTATCGTAAAATAATTTGTAGAGTTACCAGGTTTTGGAAATAAAGTAGCGATACGCGAACACGTTAATTAAAAATAAATTTTGAGGCAAACCGAATTTTCTGAGTTACCTGCTTTTGAACATAAGGTACGATATCCAATTGTTTTTTTTTAGTTAGATGGCGCCTATATCAATTGGTACGAAATTCAAATATCACAATAGTGCGTACGCGGGTTATCAGCACCCGCGAACTGGTCAGAAATCTCACTTAAAATTAAAATTTCGTAATGCTAACGTAGTTCAAAAAGGATCAGTATTAACTAAAAATATAATTTTCAACCAATTCGGCCTAAATTAAAAAAATTGGGTAGATTTTAAATCCAATATTGCCAAAAACCATTAAAATGGGCATATGGCCATTTTGTGGGCCTCCGATCTCCGAAATTCATATCGGGCTTCCGAGGCCATGATATTTCCTTTAAAGTAAGATATCCCTGACCCTTCTTAGCCTTATTCTGGAAGAGTTATGTGTAATACGGCGGCATCGGCTACACTGTACGTAGGCCCAGTGCACAAAAATTCCTTAGGGATTGTGTTCGAGTCCGACGCCGATGTAAAAATGATCAGCAGTGGCGTCTCTTTTTAAGAGCCTTCGGCGTAAAGATAATTTAACCAGCGGCGGCGGTGCTTGCCGTTGTAACAGAGGCGGATGCAGGGGGGGGGGGGGCTTTGACGTATAAGATTTGCATGTGATTTGATTTTATGTTATTACACTCATATCGCAGAATGACATTTAGCGCCCTTTTGAGTTTTTCTGTATCCACCAGAGAAATCATTAAAAAGGCCCACAAACAATGTAATAAAATATAATACAGTAAATAGACCAAGATAGACCAGAAACGAAAATATATTTCTTTATACTCTTTCATAGAATTTCTGCTAGAAATCATCCATTGAACAATAATTATAATGAGTAAGAGCCCTTGGATTTTTTTACAAAATAGAAAAAAAGTACGGCGTCGCGCCGAAGAAAAATTATCAAGCAATTGGAATTGTTTACTTTCTGAGACGCAAAATATACTTTTATCTTTTGTGAACAATATTTTAGCAGTTACAACTTTCACTCAGTTGCTTGCTGGGGGAAAGCGACATCGTGATTTTCACACCCAATTCCCAAAACGTTATCGTATTTTCCAAACTGCTTATGCTAAAATTATTTAATAGGCGTCATTTTAAAGAATAACATTAAATACTCAAGGTTGAAATTAAGGGTGTAAAGTTACCTCATGTTTAAGTTAAATTCTTTAGGAATTATTATTTTATACTCAGGGCTAACATTTGACGACATAGGGGGCAGCAAAATGGAATTATGTGGGCCCCATAACGTTGTTGTTAAGCATATAACATAAGTATTTTACTTCAGAAAAATTGCAATCACCTTCATATTGTCTCAATAAATAATTTATCAAACGTGTACATCATTTGGTTGTACGCACTATTTTAAGGGGAAATTTTGTGTATACAAATGGTTTTTCACTAACAATGTTTGTAATGAATTTTGAGATATACTTTATAGGGTATCTGATTTTTCTCGGAAATGGTATTAAATAGGCAACTACATAATTTCTTAATTTCAGAAAACCTAAAAGATTTTAACATTTTTCAAAAATTCATGTTTTGAGTGGTAGTTGATAGAAGAAAACCATCAATAAGAATGTTATTGAGTTTACTTGAAAAAGTACAAATAAAGTTGGTTTCGTTGAAAAAGACTGATTTTCCACAATGATATGAGGTCATGAAAAATAACAAGTTGGTTCTAAAATGGTGGGAATCTACTTCGTGTGTGCCAAATTTGTAACTTTTTAGCATACCACATTTCATTAGTTCAAATTCCCCTTAATTTGGCACCTTTGTTGCTAACCGGAATAACATTCCAAATTGCGATTCAAAAAACAGTTCATAACTTTAAATTGTCTTAAACAGAAAACAAAAATTGTGTTGGTTCTTTTAAAAAAAACACACACATTTTGCCGGCTCCAATTCTCACTGTGGAGTGGCTTTATAGTCAGTATTTCTATGCACAAAAGCTGAGTGAGGACTGAATTGACAGCATTAAGCAAAATAAGCACGTTCAAAAGTGAATTTTAACAAACAAATACAATTGAACAGATACACTTTAGGACCCGAATCGTAAGCAAAAACCTTACGATACAAAAATAGAATGAAATATCACTGTACGTAATCCATGTACAGAACATTAGGTTTGACTACTAAAGTGGTAAATGTAACTGATTACTCACTAAGCATAAGCGAGGGTTGTACTCACAAGGAAAATACCCGAGGTATTTCTCCGATTTGGTTCAATCTCGGGGTGGTTATTAGACTTTCATGTAATTTGACACTCGCTAAAGGAAATTTGGCAAGGGTTTTCGTTTTGCCATAGTAACTAAAAATATTTTTGATCGCTAAAAATGACAATCCCCCCCCCCGAGAAAATCGGAAATAAGCACATTGGGTTTCATACACTTGTTATCCGTGCTTTGGGTTTCAGCAGCTCAAGGCGAAAATTACTTAAGCGGCCCTACTAATATTAAATTACACTTATATCTTTATGGATGTTCAGGTATAGTAGAACACTACGGAAATTGATGATAGCTAGAAGATAATTTATACAGTTGAGATACATAACTACAATACATATACTTTAAAGATAACTCTCAAATAAGATTTCAATACAGGGTGTTAACTTAAAAACGATACAGAGCCAATTACTCAAAATGTGTTTTAGGTAAGAATTTGAAATTTGCAGTTTACATAAAGGGTGCAGGGGGACAAATGACAATGAAAATTTCCATGACCTTGAACCAGGTCTTCAAGGTCATTCACATTTTATCTCGAGAACCATTAGAATTAGAAGAATCGTTCCAATTGGAAATGTGTTCTACGTTTCATTTTAAGTCTAAACAGCTTTGACCTGATCTAATTTGACCAATGGGAAGCCGATAAATGTGGTATTCTAATCAAGACACGACATTTAACGGCTTATAAATCGAAAACTACCAGATCTAATGGATCAAAATTGTCATGACACTCTAAACGGAGTGGGATAGTTCAAAATTTGTAACTACCTTGAAACATTAGTTCAAGGTCATTCAAAATTTATATCGAGAACCATTAGGATTAGGAGAATGGTTCCAATTAGAAAAGTGCCCACCAAGATTTTTTAAGTCAAATTACCTTTCACCTGAGGTAAATAAATCAATAAAACTCCAAAATAAACGTTAATTATTGTTTTAAGACTTACCAAGTATTTTGACTTTTTGAGTTTAAATGTTTTAAACACTAAAGAAACGAAACAAGTAATTGAGATAAATAAGCAACTAATAATCGTAAGAATTATTTACAAATAATTTAAATAAATAAATAAATAATGAAAAAACTGAAGAATAACTTTCCCAATTCTGCCTGAGCTTCTCTAGTACTACGGTGGGGATTTGCATTAAAATACGCTAAGACATCGACGTCTAAGTTGCCTACTTAGTTTTGTGGTCCTTTACTATTAAAAATACTTGGTACGTCTTAAATTAATTAATTAACGTTTATTTTGGAGATTTATTGGTTTATTTACCTCGGGTAAAAGGTAATTTGATTTAAAAAAACCTTGGCGGGCATTTTCCTAATTGGAACCATTCTCCTAATCCTAATGGTTCTCGAGATAAATTTTGAATGACCTTGAACTAATGTTTCAAGGTCATCATAAGTTACAAATTTCGAACTCCCCCACTCAGTTTAGAGTGTCACGACAATTTTGATCCATTAGATCTGGTAGTTTTCGATTTATAAGCCGTTAAATGTCGTGTTTTGATTAGAATACCACACACCACCTTATGGTTTTTGGTCTAATATTTCTCGGCTTCCCATTGATCAAATTAGATCGGGTCAAAGCTGTTTAGACTTAAAAATAAACGTAGAACACATTTCCAATTGGAACCATTCTTCTAATTCTAATGGTTCTCGAGATAAAATTGAAATTTTCATTGACATTTGTCCCCTGCGCCCTCTATGTAACCTGCAAATTTCCAATTCTTACATAAAACGCATTTTGAGTCATTGGCTCTGTATCGTGTTTTTAGTTAACACCCTGTACAGATAAAAGTCTTTAATACAATCGAAATATAGATAGAAATCTCATGATAATACACAGCGTATATGTATACCGAGTTAAATGAAACGCGAACAGTGCTAGTTTTTACTTTATCTATTTAATTATTAAGAATTGCAATTATTTAATAGAATCAGCTCCTTCAGCAAAGGCTAACTTTGAAAGACCGCTGTGCAGAAGATTTTTCTTCATGGTCTTGAGCATTTGGTTAATCCTATGGAGCCAATTAAATATTATCTACAGCTCGCAATTGACCTCGTCCACAAGTTGGTCGAAGTCGTCCGATATATCGACCATAAATGAATTGATGCAAGAAATGCAAAAAGGCGTCTTCAAACTCGGCGTAAGAAAAGGATCAGCGACTTACGATTTCATTTATGCAAATGTGAGGCAATTTATGTATGTGGGGTTATTTTGGCTATAAGGGGCAATTTATGAAAATGTGAAGCGATTTGTGCAAATATGATGCAGTTTTTGCAAATATGAGGATATTTATGCAAATATGCGGCAATCTACGCCAGTTTGAGGCGATTTGTGCAATTATGTCATTTATGGTAGTTTTGGCAAATTATGCCAGTATGAGGCGATTTTGGTAAATGTGTCAATTTATGCATATATGAAGAAATATATGAAAATGTGGAGTAATTTACGAGCATGTGAGGTGATTTCTGCAATCATTATGCAATTCATCTAAAATGTTGGGTAAATATTCCACTATGAGGCATGTTGCGAATATTACGAGAAGGTGGCTATGGCACGCCAAACCGGACAAAATTCGTATAGCACTCGCTATATTCATACTTTACCTTTTGTTATATTTATACTTGGTCTTGCTTTATTCATACTTTACATCCTACTATATCTATACTTGGTCTTGTTCTATTTATACTTGGTCTTGTTATATCTATACTTGGTCTTGCTATATTCATAATTTACCTCTTACTATATTCATAATTTACCTCTTACTATATTCATAATTTACCTCTTACTATATTCATAATTGACCTCTTACTATATTCATAATTTACCTCTTACTATATTAATAATTTACCTCTTACTATATTCATAATTTACCTCTTACTATATCTATACCTAGTCTTGTTATATCTATAATTAGTCTTGTTATATCTATACTTGGACTTGCTATATTCATACTTCTTCTAACTGCGAATGCAGTGCCGTCTTTCCATTGTGCCAGTTGCAGTTGGGCCAGGGCTCAGGGCCACGATTTGGAGAGAAGCCCCTCAGGCTCAAAACAAAACCATTTAACATTGAAAATGTAGCTTTGCAATAATGACTTAGCGAAGGAAAGGTTTATCTTGACCCGTTATTTTTATATCACTTAGACATTTTATTGCTACCGGTGGGCGTTGTCATATATTTTGTCTGAGCTGATTTCTACCTTCGATGATCTGTTTTCTAACACCAAATGTTTTCCGAACTATTCGCACCGACGAATCGAAGTTTTGTTATTAATATTCTAAAATACCAAATAATGAATTCAAGAAAACCGAGTATTTCTGAGCTTGAAAACAGATATCTGTTAAAAGCGGTGGCTATGAACTGTCTTGGCTCTTTCGGCCGCGATAGTTTGGACTTGGCCCTTGGACCATTCCATTGTTCGTAGTATCCGGGGAGCCACGTTCCTCGGAATATTTGACTCAACGAAACGCGCTCCCGATTCAACGGGCAATACTATGCCGCGTCGGTGCTGAACACTTTCCCGCCTGCACCTCCTTTGGGGAATATCTCTATGGCCTCTTAAGTCTTTTTTTTGTAATATTTTATGTATTTGAATAAATGAAACTCAAATATGGGCGCAGCGCTCTAAAACATACATTTTTACTATTTGATTTCTTAAAATTTTCTAAATCATTTGACATTCCCATCAAATTTTCGTCCGTGAGCGTTGCAACTTACGCAGTGTTTGAGAGAAGGCGCTAAAAGATTTCATGTAGGGTTCTCTTGCAGTGTTTCCACCTCTTAAAATGCCCTAAATCAAGAATGAGAAGTTGGCCTAAGTCAATGGAAACGACGTAAAAAAAATTAATACTGTTAGAAAGTTGGAGGGGGGAAGGTCACTGGGGAAATGTTATAATAACATCCTCCGATTGATGGCGCCAATAAGTTTAAGGGATTACTCTATTCCATAACGTTATCTACCATGAATTACCACTTTTCCCATTTTATCCTGCAATGTTATTTACCATTAATTAACAACTTTTATATCATCTTGTTATTTACAACTTCTTAAATACCACCCTTTTATAGTCGATAGAAACTCCTAAAGCTAAGACTTCGATATTTGGTAGAATATTTTGATAAAAAAGGTCCAATTATTTGGAATTTTGAAACCTGGAGGTATTTGGTCAAATTCTTTGGTCATTTTCGAAATTTGACATATGGTTTCTAACAACCGAAATATTTGGTTTCTGACAACGACCTAGCATGCGCGCCAGCAGACATTATTTAAGGGAGTGCCGTCTTTCGCTCGGTGGTCACACAGAACGGTTAAATAAGTGAACGACCTTTAAATAAAATTAAGTAGGGATAAGCGCTCTCCGTAAGTGATATAACATAAATTTAAAGTAATTGCTTCACTACTCTACTGAATTTTATTTCTCAAAATAAAGTTCAAGTAATACGTTGGTGCGAACATTCCACGGGAAATTGTACACGTCCGCGAGTTCGAAAGCGATAAAAGTATGTTTAAAAAAATTCTCGGAGTTAGATACTTCCCCCGAAAAAGTTGATTATAGACTTCTGGTAGAACTCATTTAGCAAACTACGAAATATAGTCCCATTTTCATTTTGACTTAACTTGACTTTAAAAATAGTGTTGTCTCCTTACAAAAATGTTAAATAGTGATTAAATAAGATTCCATAGTTTCAACGCAAGAAAAATACATTATAAAACCTTGTATAAGGAAATGTCTGCTCATAGCTTTGGCAATGGCGGCCCTTGTGGTAAACTTTTTGTTTTCTATATAATATTGGTCCCGTGACTGTGACGTACTACTGCCATTTCCCTATTTATTCTAGTTTTCCCGCCAAAACCGTCTTTTAGAAAAGCCATTAAATGTCCGTCTACTCCCCTTATTTTCGCCTAGTACAATTCACCTACTTTTAAAATGATTACAAAATGTTGCGAAAGCGTATTACAAAAAAGCGCTTTCCTTTAAAATCTATTTAAACTTAAATATAAATTTAAACTTCTTGTAATTTTCATTTTGTACCTTAAATAATGTATAGCTTAACTCTAAAAAATATAACTACCCGTTTTCGCGCCAAAAATAACCAGTGTACTTTATATTTCATTGTATTATATTATTGTATTCCAAGCTTTTAAAGGTATTTTCTCCCAACTTTCCTCCTGAAATAAACTGTCAACCTTTGGGAGCCTTTATCGATGATCTATTGCCAATAAAGTGTAGGGCAGGGGGAACGGTCGAATTTCCAAGAAACTCGCCAATTTGCGAAAAGGGGTAGTTTCGCTGATTGTCCGCCGTCCCATCGCCGCCATCCCCGAGAGTCGTAAAAAATCACTTCTCAAGCAATTTGACTTCTTTGGGATGCCGCGTGCCAAGGGATGGCTGTAAGGGGGATCTACCTGGGGGCGTAAGAAGGGGGAGAACAAAGCTTTCGACGGTTCCCAGGGTCCTACACTGAGCAGATCTCTTGAGCCCACTAACCAGAGAAGAGAACTTCTCCTTCCAAATTTAAACTTTGATTTTTTCGTGTAAATAAATGCAGTTTTCATATTTTCTAATTCCAACGCATTATTTAACCTACTAACACGTTAGAAATCAACAATTGCCATCACCTAACTTCAAGACCGTTTCCTCAACTTCAAGACCGCATCACCTAAATGTATATACCCACTGTTTCAGTCCGATGGAGATATATATATACATTTTCTCAAAGACAATTAGCTCTCCCAAACCACAACACAAAATCACAGAATACCTTTCACAAGTGGGGAAAAGTCACGTATCTCGAATTGGAAATCTGTGGACCTCGGGTAGATTCTCATTCTTGAAATTCAAATTCCAAACACCCTGTTCAATGAAATACGGCTGAAACAGAATAGTTTTTCAGTTGGTCACGTTCTCACTTAACTTGGCCAAATATAGTCGGTGTCAAAAGCACGCGGTACAAAGTTCGAGACAGAATTTGATAGCGTGACGTTATGAAGTTAGAGAAAAAGCTGAGGAAACTATGGATAAAGAGCGAGAGATAGAGAGTCGAAGTATGAGAGACCTCGATGTATGAGAGAGAGGCAAAGTATAGATATAACGAGACCAATTACGAATATAGCACGACCAAATATGAATATCGCAAGTAAAAGTATGAATATATCACGACTAAGTATGAATATAGCAAGTCCAAGTATGGATTAAGCAAGTACCAGTATGAATATAGCAAATCCAAGTATGAATTAAGCAAGTCCCAGTATGAATATAGCAAATCCAAGTATGAATATAGCAAGTTATTTAAACCATATTTCCGTGATTTATATGAGATTCGGTTTGTAGGAGACCCTATTTAGACTTGAGTTTGGCGATTTGAAAGACACTCCATTATAATATTCGCTTTATGTGATTTGTTGGAGATTCCTTTTCAGTCCATAATTTTTCTTAATTGTAGGAGACTCAAATCAGACCTGCGTTTAACTATTTGTAGGAGTCTCTATGTAGACGTATTTTACGTTTTTTTAGGAGACTTGAGGTAAACTAGACTTTTGAGCTTTGAAGCCGCTACATATGGATTTTGGGAATTTTTCAGACATACTAGAAGTAGAAACAGTTGAAGCTATATCGATATTCAAATTTCCAGCCAGAGATTCCATCCGTAGACCGGTTTCGCCCTTTTGGGGCTCATCAGAAAGAAACTCTGGCTTTCCTCGGAAATATTCCGATATCAGTAAAGCTAATATACATCCAGGATGCCCTATATGTGAGCAATCCACTGCAATTTAGAGTGAAAGTATTCACCAATTATTGCATGGCGGTAGCAATACATCAGGCGACTTGGAAATCCACCGTTAAGATAATGCACCTTGGATGTATATCAGTTGAAGCTAGGTACCGAACGTATACTTTTTTCCAGAGTTACACTAAATTTACAATTTCATTTACAGGCTTAAGCGTTATATACATTTAAGTATATTTCTTACTATACCACACTTGTTGTTGATGATGATTACGTGGGTACAATCAGGTTAGCTTAATGTGGAATTCCCAGTATATGCTCCAACAAACACTTAAAGAAAATCTATTACAAATTTCTGGAAAATAAAGTAAATTGTTTTAAAAAAACATGCTTCTACTTTAAATTGCATTCAAAACTGTTTTTGCTATTCCAACAGTGTTTAGTGACCCAAGTGTGCTATATCATAGACGAAGAACGGGTAAACCGTTCTTCGTCTATGGCTATATTTAGCTAATTTTGGAAATTCAAACACGTAAAACATACATTCCAGTGCCTATTTTCAATACTTTTCCTTTTCCTATACCAGATTTCCATTTAATGTTACAGCAGTACTACTCTTATTCATTCTAGTTTTATAATGATACTCAAACACTGAATCAAAAATGACTACTTTATTCAGCTACCATGCTGGATTGCAACTTTTAAAATCTCCAGACTTCATGGCTAGCTCTAGGTGCTAGGCTTTTTTTTACTCGGTTCAGTTTATTTACCCACTCATGTATAGAATTAATTTTACTTGAAATGAAATATCATAGTTTAAAAATTTTAAGTGTATTATTTAGTATACTTAAAATTTTTAAACTGTTATTTTATTACAAGAATTACCAAAATTAGCCAATTTGTAACCAAGCTTCAAGATTAATGTTGCAATCCATCATGGCAGTTGGACAATGAGCTTTATTATTACCTGTTGAATATTAAATGTGAGGGGCCATTATAGTAGAACTCATAAACATGAGTTTAGTTGTGTGGACTATACTACTATATAATAATAATATTGTAATTCAAAAGTATAGTACAGTAGAACTGATGAAATATTTGGTGTAAATTTTGGACAAAACTACAATTATTTATATAATTGGCGCCTCTCTGCGCAGCGCGAGAGCGAAACTCATTTTAGAGAAAAACCAGAGAAATAACTAGATAAGAGGATCCAGTCGAAAGTTCAACATGAAATTTACGATTACTTTTATTTTAACTTCAAATTGTGCCCTCTAAGCAACTCCCAATTAAGTATCTTTCAAGTCCCCAAAACTGATTCTCCCCATTTGAGACTAAACTGAAGTCTTAAATAACTCTTATTTTAATATAATATTGTAACTCATAATCAACTCTTAATTAAGTCTCTTTCAAGTCCCCAAATATGAGTCTTCCCATAGGAGACTAAAGTGAAGTCTTACATAACTCTTATTGTAACCTAATATTGTAACTCATAATCAACTCTCATTTAAGTATCTGTCAAGTCAACAAAACTGAATTTCCCCATATGAGACTAAAGTGAAGTCGTAAATAACTCTTATTTTAATATAATATTGTAACTCATAATCAACTCTTAATTAAGTCTCTTTCAAGTCCCCAAATATGAGTCTTCCCATAGGAGACAAAAGTGAAGTCTTACGTAACTCTTATTGTAACCTAATATTGTAACTCATAATCAACTCTCATTTAAGTATCTTTCAAGTCAACAAAACTGAATTTCCCCATATGAGACTAAAGTGAAGTCTTAAATAACTCTTGATTGTGGGTTACAATTTTAGATTAAAATAAGAGTTATTTAAGACTTCACTCTTTTAGTGAGACTAAATTAGATTACACTTAGGACCCACAATTCTGGTCTTAGTTTTTTACGCTTACATAATACTTTAAAATCCTTGATCCTAAATTGAGACTAATTGGCGACTAAAGCAAGACTCCCATTTTCGTTTGTTTTTAATTTCGGTATTTTTACATCAGACTTCACAGACGAGGTACAGCAGTTTGTTCCAACAAATATCCAAGCCTTGTCGCAACCACAAAGAAGGCTTCAAAGGGGTTCTCAGCGGAGAGCTGGCCTACATTACGGAAAATAACGTCTTCAAAAGGATGGCATCTCGGCTTTATCCCAATCAACACTTTCACTCGGTAGCGGAAGCCTTGTACTGCATTTACGTTGGAGCTGGAATTCCGAAAAATTTCACATACACCCGGGACTTAAATGCAGTGTAAGTGGCATCGTAACTTCCTTATTTACAAGAAACCTTAGAGAAAAAGAGTATAAAATCGGGCTTACCAATTAATAAAAATCTGTATGCCTTTACCAGACATATGAAATTGAATGCAGCCTACTATATCTGTAATCTTAATTGATAGACGAGTTTTTCTCTTAGAGCTCTGTTGACTAAAGCCTTTATTCCTACCATTTTGTGTTTTCATTAATTGGGACGCGTGCGCGATGCCAACTAAGACGTAAAGAAGATTATGCTTAATAGCTTATTGTGTTGTAGCTCGACACATTATCTCCCCAGTATAACAACTGTTTGTTTTAACTAAATCAAATATATCGTTGGAATTAAAAATACAAATATATGTTTATGAAGAGGTGAAAACAAGCATACACACCAGCAATGTGAAACCCGTTGGAAAATAATCACCCTGCTAATGAATAAAAATTCTTTACCTAACCAGCTAAAATAGTTACCCACCCTCGAGTTCCCATTGGTGCCCGAAGGTGGGTTTTCTATGTAGTTCCATATACAAACCCATTCGTTCGTCTTTTACAAAGACTAAATATTACTGAGTTTATAGTTTTGGAAACGTTCGAGCAGAGTATATATAGAATGAAAGTTGATGAAGCAAACTTATTGACGTCACTGCCCTCTGATGACCCAATAAAATAAATACAAAGATTACTAAACAACATTTAGTTCAAATATCGGGTTTTGACGGTTACCCCGAATACCCACCCAACCCGTAGAACAATTTCGTTAAAGAACACCTGAAATACTTGCCCAACATTTTTCATTTGCACCAGACCGAGATATGCGAGTCGCGTCCGAGGTACAGATCACTTGGTCACAGGGTGTGCTAATAATCATTGGAGTGTCATTTTCCCAACCCAAATTTGAAGCTACCTCTCCCAAAAGGCCCAAATATTCCAATGTAGGCACGGTGCTACTGCCGCCAATTCTACTAATACACGCCTTTCGTGCTATCGCCCAGTGCGGATTAGGTAATGAGTGAAATAGGGTTTCGAAATGAAATTACTGCATCCGCAATACACAAGTTAAGAAACCATTCGAAAACGAGTACGAGAGTGGGTTGTACACAATACAGCTACGTCTTCAAATCTACAAGTTTCCTTTCACATTTCTAGAGCATGCTCTCTCTATCATTTAACTTAATTCTTATTTTTAAATTTTAGAATCATTCGTATCAGAGAATCAGGGATTTTGTACAAATGGCAAGAAGAGTCGATGCTAAACTTGGCGGAAGATGAACAGCAGCTGAAAAGTGACGGTTACATTGGATTTTGGGATTTATTAACTTTATTTTACTACATTATCGCAAACTTTGTTATTTCAACATGTGTCGTTGTTTATGAATGGTACAAAACTTAAATAAGGGAAGATAATGTCTTGAATTGGGGGTGAGACAAACTACTTATGGCGTAATTAAGATCTCGCCCAGGAGTCTCTTCCTATCATTAGGACTATTTTCTACAAAATACTTGGTGGGACACTTAATCATCGCTGTTCCTGCCGAACCGTTACTTACTCTCACATCTTTTCAATATTTCTCGTACATCCACTATTGATTTTTACAGGGATGTCATCAAAGTGTGCTTCTTATATAGAAGATTCAAATAGGTTATACTAAACTAGTAAGTGCTTGCATGGTGATCTCGACAAGGAAAGTGTTTATCTCGAAAAATAGCTGCTACAAGTGTAAACTAATTGCCATTTACTAAAGATCGCCAATTAGAACATCCATCACCTAAAATGTGTTGCCAGTCTCAAACTTCCTTCCCTTATTTACTTTTATAGTCACTGAAAATAAACAAAAGAAAACTTCCTTTAATAAATTCCTTTACTGTACGCGCGTGAAAAGTGCAACATAAACCGAAACTAATTATTTAAATAAACCTAATACAAATGGATATTTTATTCGCGGAAAGTATTTTTTTCTGTTATCAGTCAATCGTGATATTTCGAATATGAAAAAACTTGTGGCCATGAATCCTGAAAACTGTAAATGAACCAATCTCTTCCGTTACTAAAAAGTGGGCGAGCGAGGAAAAAGTAAGATGTCCGGCTTTCCAATAATTCCCCATTGCCCGTGCTGTTGGTTCCTTTGTTGAGTGCTCTTCACTTGGAATTTTTTCCGGATGGCAGTTAACATGGTAAGACCACTCTACAGGGCAAAATTTGATCCTTGATTGATGATTAATAAATGTTTGTCCGTGTAAGTCTTAAAACATTCCAAACACAAATTTTGTTTGGGTCTTTTGAAATATATATTAGACCGGTTAAACCAACGCTAGAAATCGAGTTGAAGAACTTGTATAATAAGACTTTACAGAACAGAGCTACAGATACACCCATACAAGCTTCACCTACACGTCTTCGAGAGAAAGCTCAACTGGGTATTTATTTAAGTTAATAATATTAAATAAAAATAGAATTGAATTGATGGATGGATGGCCGTGTGAGGACGACCACAAATCCCCAAACGGATGAGGGAAATACATTCACCACGGGTGTCCCATTCCCATCTCAAAGTATGCCCCCCCGTGGCTTAATATTTACAAAAATCTCACCCCTAGTTACTTACGAGTGAACTACATGTTGTACTCCGCTCTACTTTGTCTACTATTAAATTCTGTTTTTTAGACAGGGTGAGTGGCCTGCTGTGGCCTTTATACTCCTGGAATCGCGATGAATAAAAAATTAATTGGTGGAGAAAGTCTTTCGTATTCTTTTTTTCCACAGTGGTTGACCTGATTTTAAATGTGCTCATTGTTACTTAAAGTGTGCTCGTCTATAAGTTTCTGAGTTAACCTATGAGGCCCGTTAGAAAATGCTAAATAAGAAATTTTTAAATTTAATTTTTTTTTGTAAAATTTTATATTTCAGCAATGGAAAAAAAGTGTAGTACGGGTGTTGATAAAATTATGAAATAAGGTATTGGTCTGAAAATGTATTTAACGATACTTAGAGCCGGGCATAAAGCCCATTAAGCCTTCTACACCGGTCGTCTCATCAGAATGGCCTACGTCAGCATCCACATCCCGGACAACTGACAACTCAGCCATGGGCAGTAGAACCCTACAACTGACGGTCTCACCCTCAACCTCAGCCATTCATCCCGCCGAAAGACGCAGAAATGGAGCCACCAGCTTCTAGTTCGCGCACAGCGGGGCGATAAAGAGTGGATGCTTTAGCCCCTCTAGCCGACACCCTACCTACGCAGGTAGAGAGCTAACCCCTTAAGAAAAGGCTTCAAAAGGGGAACGACGGGCACACTACAACCCACGTAACCCGGCACAGCTGGCACCGGAGATCCCGGTGTGACTTCAAGAGACCCGGAAACAAGGTCACAGCGCATCATACCGAGACCCTCCACCCCACAGCAGGCTACCATTCCCTCCGAAGCGGGACGGATGCCTGGACCGTCTCCGTTAGGCTGAGCCAAAACACAGTTTCCGGTTCGTACCTGACCGGAGATGGAGATAGGACTATTTGATCACGGGAATCATATCCCAGTGCACCACCGCCCTTATGGGTTACAAGAGCTGAACCCCGACTCCCCGGAAAAGCCACCAGTTTTTACACACGGTGACCCATTAAAGGCCTATAACAAGGTATTATAGAATTGATAGATAATTTTTAAAAATAGTTAACCCTCAGCGCCTTGAAAATGAGGGGCAGGGAAGCTAAAATTACCGGAGCTGACCAAACAAAAGGGTTTGAAATTATGCATATTGGGAGATTTGAGCAATATAGGACCAACGATTACGTAGTTTTCCCCAGGCTGAGCAACATCATTGCAGAGCCATTTTTGACCCTCAAAAACGGGTTGTACTATCAGGTCCAAGTGTCAGACTTATGTAACGCCTTTATTAACTACAAATGGTAAATGAGGAATCCTGTAGAAAATAAAGAACACTGTCGGGTGCTTCAATCGCTGTCGAAGATGTTAGTTTCCGGAATCAATGAGATAGCGGAATGATTTATTTTAAGGGGATAAGAGGAAAAAGGTTTACTCTTCGCGCAAAAAGGAAATTGAGAGAATTGCTTAACAATTTATCGACAAAGACGGTGATAGCGTTCAGCAAACCTCAACGAACTCAACGTTGAGACCCTGAGTACGTTCTGTAACGCAAATCTGGGAAAATTTGATTTTTAGTTGATGTTTGCTTGCTGTGCGCATGTCGTCATAGTGACGTAGAAAGTTACTTTTATGGTCAGCGCTGTTAAAATTGTATCGTGATCATTTATTGATTATATCGTTTCGTGAAGCAAAGTAGTAGTATTGTTGATTAAAACTACAGTTACAATTTTCTGGATTTTTAGTCATTTCTTCGGAATTATACTCCACCAGCTAATCAGTAAATCAGCGTTTAACGTCAACACATAAAAAAAACCTTCTCTCCGAGATAAAAATCTTTTAGGTTTTATTTTCTATGGATTTTTAAAATGATTCGGGCTAATATTTATTACTACCTCCATTCTTTCGATATTGTTTTTCCTCCTGTAAAATAGTAAAAAATGTACTGTACAGAGGGAATAATTCAATAAGGATTTTTTTTTTAAATTTACATGTATTACGCCAAGAATGTGGTTTTTTTAGGGAGAATGGCTGTGGCGTGCCTATATGTAGCGTTTCTCCAAACCCACCTCAGGTTCCAACAGTAAGCTCCTCTTCTTAAAAGCCAATCAAAACGTCCACTATCTCATTGGTTCCCTAAAACGTACGCCTTCCAACGCGTGCAACACACGTAAGTGCTGATTTAACCCCCCCCTATCTCCTGCTGGGGTAAATTGAAGTAAGTAAAGCTAAATACATGATTGAATATACAGGGTGTTACGGATAAGAGTAGCGAAACTTTCTATATGAGTAAAAAATGTCTTATAAACACGGGTCCTAAAGTGCTTCGTTTCAGAGATTTGGGCTCCCAAAAAACTACCCAAACAAACCGGACACAGCCTTAAATCTGCCAAACAATATTCTTCCTTGAACCAAATTGTTTTCATTTAACTATCAATTGTTTTTTATCCGTGAGGCGAGAAGCTTTAATAACAAGTGGCAAAAGTTCATTAATGTCATTGAAAATGTTTTTGCTCGGACGAATTAAGCAAGTTGCAATTATCAGTATTTTATTTAAGACAAAGAATTCCTCGGGGCAGTTCGAGGGGTAAGACACTCTGCGAACTCGATGTACACTGCCGTACCTTTGACAGTGCTAAATGGAACTCTCGAACTCTTGAAAATATGTACCTTTAACAGTGCTAAATGCACGAACTCGGTGTACAGATTATCTGGGACTGTCTTACACCTCGGGACAGTTTCGCCCAAGCGTGTGGTTCTGTCACCTGACAAATACTGCTCCTAATTTGGCTAGTGTTTGAAACTTTTCCAATAAGAACAGCGGCTTAAGAAACAGCTCAACGAAAGTTTCCAACCTTTGAGAAAGATTATTTTAACGGAGGGGCTTTCTCAAACTTCGCATTTTTCCAGATCCAGGAGATTGGCCAACAAATCAATACCAACTTCGTTTAAAATAATTTTTAGATATACTAAAACTAACGACGAACATTCCGAACGACCTCCGCGATAGATATCTTGTTGCTGAAACTAAAACCAAAAGTGATATTTTTCCAGAGAGGGAGGAGACGTTACTGCCTAGGAAGAGTCCACGAAAGTCACGGGAGGGTACAGAAAATAATTTAAAATATATTTAGCTAAAATTACAACATTAAGAGATCTGCAGTTAATTCTTGTTAGTAAAAAGAATAAATTTGATTGTATGTTTAAAAGAATTCACAGAAAATCATTGAAATCAAGATGATTCAAATCAGCCAACCCTGGAAAATAATATTTCGTTCGTTTCGGAAAACAATTGTTATTCATAATGATGGCATGTTACTGGAAATGGCGCTAACTAACACGACCCTTGTTTACCCCACATTATATGTAATGAACGAGTAGTGACCCTACAATTTCACTTGAGAAGAATCTATTTCAGGCGTCCTCTCATCGCATATCCGGTGATATTTATCCCTTGCCAAAAATATGTCTAAACCCTGTTACTTTCATTATTTTTAAAGATTGGAAAAACAAGAGTTAAACAATACGACCCAATAATGTTCGCGATATACGAAATATCGTTTACAAAAAAATACAAGCAATTTATTACCAGCTCGATGCTGGTTAGAAATAATTAAATATATCGGTAATTACAATATAATAATTCTGTTTAATCATAGAAAATTAAGAATTTTAAGTTAGACTGTATACACCGCAATACACGATAATATTACTGTAATACAAGATGAATTTGTGTAATACACAATATATTGGCTTTAAAAGACGCTTGGTGACTTAGGCCTAAGGTGGTGCCTTGGGTATTAGCCTAGCTGATTATTTATTATTAATACACTAAAATATTTTGAAATTATATATGTTAAAATGTGATATTTTTGGTAATACATGATAAAAGACCTCGTAATAAATGATAAAAGGTGATATTTTTCGTAATGCATTTGGTATTATTTGGCCATGCAAACCAAAGTGTACACCGCAATTAGCAAGTGTTTACACCCTCGTATGTTACTTCCGGCTGCCATTCCTGTTTTTTCGATTTATACTACACCCCTCGCGTCACTCATTCCGAACGTCTTCGTAATTTCTTCATCGTATTTGGATTAATTCAAGGAAATAGATTTGTTTTCTTTTTGTTCTATGCTTATGGAAAGCATTTGTTTCGCTTTCCCAGAATTCCCACGTTTCAAAGGTTTTGTTCACTTCTTAACGGAACGCATCGGCTATATCGTCGTTTTTTGGTGATTAGAACAGTGTCGTCAAGCCTTTAAAATTTTGAAAATGTAATTAAAAATTAAAATAAATAAGCTCTTACAATGCCTTCTCTTTGTGTTCACTTAGTGTGATGGAATTATTTAACTAATTTGATTTAAAGAGTGAAAAAACACAGGTAAAATAGTCATTAAAAGTTTCAGGTTGTTCGATGTTTTAAATAAAGCCAGGGAAAAACTTTCTATTGCGATTAAAATTTTACCAATTAAGCTTCTATGAAAAATTACTGCTCCTTATTGATCACTGAGCTCTGTTGATGGGCAGATCCCTCATACGATATTTGCCAAATCTTTATTCAACCAATTATCCTTGTTTTAACTTTGACAGAGGGTTTTATTCATATTTAAGCCATTTTCCTATGTTTCCGATTTTTTTAAATTATTTTAAGTAATGATCGGCAATCTCATACACAGAAATCTAAGTTCGGTATCATAATTAAAATAAGAAAAATCCAAACAGACTTACCTTTGTCCAAACGTGCAATAATATGTTAAACTTTGACCAAAACGCCTTAAGCCAAACAATAAAACCGACCGGTCATGTCACTATTGTTTTTGATAAAGAGTAAAGGGTATGATAACTAGGCGTATAAACAGTGGCAAATAAATATTTTGTTTAATAATAATAATAATAATAATAATCAGCTAGGCTAATACCCAAGGCACCACCTTAGGCCTAAGTCATCAAGCGACTTTTGAAGCCTTTAATTCAGGTGGCCGGGTTACAATGCGTAGGAGGGTGGTGGCAAGCCCTGCATGCCACGAGATCGAACCAACAGCTCCCTACACTAACTATTACCGTTAACCTCGACAAGTTTTTATGGAAGGGGAAACCGAAGATCTCGGGGGAAAACCCCTTAAACCAGTGGGGAGAGAACTTGCAAACTCAACGCAGAAGGAGTTATTCCGAGTTTTCACCCAGTGCCACAAGCTGGGATCGAACCCGGCTCCTCTTGCTGCGAGGCGAAAATGCTAACCACTCCGCCACCCCACCTATATGTTTTGGCAAAAGAACCTGTTTCAGAGTTTTTTAATTATTAATATTCTTAACCCAAATCAGGGGCTGCTTATATATACTTATATTTTACAATTTTTAAATCAGGAATTATTAGGTTTCATATGTTAAATTAACACAAGAACTTTAATAAATGTAAAATAAGTATTCTTTCGATTTTTTAAAATTACATTAAATATAAATTACAATTTAACCAGCTTCTATTCGCAATATATCTGGCGTTATTTCAATGATTGTTAAATTTAATACTCTAGAAATGATTTATAATTGTATATGCCATTTAATATTTTATCGGTCCTTGGCCAGGGAAAAATAAAAACCATGAAATAAAGTAATTACCATATTTAAATTAAGGTGCAGCTTGCACGCTTGACAAATTACATTAGCTTAGCTACAACCTGAAAGTTTGAAATTACCCGAACTGCGGTGCGTTTTTTTGTGGGTATTAATCACCTTTCTACTAAATTCGAAGGATCAATATTAGCTTTGGAAGTTGGTTCATGTTTTCTGTGTGCTTTTATAATTAATTTCGTAAACCGTCCGCAACCAAGCAAGTCATTCAATTACCTAACTCTCGAGATATTATATATAATTTTTCCATAGTAAATATGTATGTATATCATTATTCAACTTAATTGTAAACCAGTTTTCGTTGCAAGAGTAAGAGCGTAGCGCAAAGAGAGTTCAATGTAGAAAAAAGTCACAAAATAATACAACAGCTTAAAGCCCATAGAACGACAACACAGGCTTAAGTAAATAGTAGTCTGTCATCCTGCAAAATAGTTTGAACCTCATTTTTTAACGTAGATTAAGAGATACTTCTTTTTGCTTTTTGAACGGGAAGAAAACCCAACGCATTGTTTTTTATTATTACTTGAATATAGGGTTTGTATTTCCAACTGAAAATACCACTCTATGAATAAACTACTTAACGTCTCAGTGATTGGTGTTCTGATATTTCTCAGCGCCATTTGTACAAAAGAGGTTACCATTCATGGGAGTCCAAAGTTTGGATTAACAAATGTAATTACATAGAAAAAATTTACAATTAAGATATATTTTAAACTATTTCTATACTAATTTCAATAAAATTCAAAATTAAGACGTTTAGTTAGAAAACGTGTGTTTTTTAAAGATAAGGTTATATATTTTAATATATTCCTAGGTTCCATTTTGGTTTTCACCTGATTTTAACGATGACAATGAATTACGAATTGAAGGGGTGTTGAAAGGAATTAACGAAGCTCTTGTAAAATATATGAATATAACGTAAGTAGAAAGCTATTGAAAACGTACAATTAAAGAAAACCTTAATATTGGTCTTCTAAACAGACAGCGAAATTATTGAACCAATGGTTCTAGAAACCAGATATTTTAGTTCCATCGGCCCAGGCATTTTTCTCAAAAACTATTCTTTCTAGAAATGTGAAATTTTCAATATGTACTATCTCGGGAAGATCGTTGTTATTGGTAAATTTCTGAAAAGTCGTGAAATTTTAGTCTGACCTAAGCAAACTCTCTGAAGCACGAAATTTGTAGAATCTATTGTCTACGTAGCTCGTGCAGAGGGACATTTGAAACATAAATAAGCATTTCTTCAAGTACATTTAAAACTTATCTCGTGAACCATTAGAGATACAAAGTTGGTTTCAAATAGGAAAATGCTCCCCATTTAAAATTAGGTCTTAATTGCTTTCATCATACCTAATTAGACCAATAAAAAGTCGAGGGATATAGAGAAAACAAGAAGGTTGTAATGAAAATAATGAACCAGAGACCAGTGAGGCTATTCTGTAATTTTCATTGGGATCGAGTCTGTCCAAATCATTTGGAATTTGGACGGTTGGCACCCCAAATGACAAAAATGCTTATTCTGTAAGTCTAAATCCCAAATCATTTGGCTTGCTTCGAGCCAAATGATACAAGTAGCCGGCCAAATGGGGGTTATTCTCATTAAGGTAGTTTACCCCCCCCCCCCGGTTTTCACTCACGTTTCCTTCCTTTTTGGTCGCCATTGATTCCGTGTAGAGTGGGTTCTTTTTCGCTGCGATTTTGAAATTTTTCGTGGTATTTTACAACTGAATTTTTGATATTACTTCAAGTAAGTTTAAAGTTTTATTGCGAAGCTAAATTTATATTTTACAAACTTTAAACTATTTCTTAACTTGGGATTCATTTTTTGGTGGTGGGATATACTAAGCCTTGGCTTTTTCGTTTAAAATGGCTGCTTTGTTTTTCCAAATTGAGCTTTTTCGTTTGATGTATGAATATCGTGATCGCGTTAAACGTCGCGCTCTACGAATTCAAAGGGTTTATAGAGATGTGAATCAAGTGTGTCAGTTAGATGACCTTCGTTTCCGAAGAAATTTTCGCTTAACGCGTGAAATGGTTTTAGGCCTTTGTCAAACCTTGACGGAGCCTCTACAAGGAATTAGAACCACCGCATTGCCAGTAGATTTGAAGGTAAGAAATCTCACAAATCTAACTATTTTAAATTATACTTATAAAATTAAACGTTCTTTTTCAAGGTTCTTATCACTTTGAGGTTTTATTCGAGAGGATCATACCAACTGGATGTAGGTCAAAACCTTTTTCGTGGAGTCAGTCAACATAGTGTAAGCCGTTGTCTTAGAGACGTTACAAAGGCTTTCAACCGGCATCTAGTACCATTGTACAAAAAGTTTCCTGTGACCGAAGTGCACAAAGCTGCCGTTAAATTGAGGTACCAAGAAGAGTGCAACTTTCCCGGAACAATTGGAGCGATAGATTGCACACATGTAGCAATCGTACCACCTGCGTACATTGACCCAGACTTTCCAGAGTACCTATTTGTCAACCGCAAGTCGTAGCATTCTTTGAATGTTCAGCTGGTAAAGTATATCAATAATAACTTTCACTACCAAGGAAAATGTATTAATAAGCTCTTCTCATAGGTGTGCGATTACGATTTGATTATTCTTTCAGCAAATGCAAAGTATCCCGGTTCATCTCATGCTTCATTCATCTACCGGAGTTCACACGTGTCAACTCACTTAGAAGAATCTTACGTCAATGGGACATTAAATGATTCTTGGCTAATTGTTATCACTCAGAAAACTATTTTGCCTATATCTAATTTCAATACTAAACGATATTTTTATTTTTATAGGAGATATTGGCTATCCATTAACTTCGTGGCTAATGGTTCCAATAATACGTGCTGAAGAAGGAACCCCGGAGTTCCGTTTTATGGAGGCTTTTTTCTAAGCTCGATGCGCCATTGAAAGATGTAATGGGTGCTTAAAGCAACGCTTTCGTTGCTTGTTGAAAGCTAGGGCTCTCCTTTACCATCCCGAATTTGCAGCAGAAATTATCATGGCATGTTGCGTTTTGCACAACAAGTGCGTGTTAAATAACTTTGGTGAAGATGGCAGGGAAGAAGAAGACGATGATGTACCATTCGCCGCTGATGACCGCCCACATCCGCACATTCCACCACGTAATGGAAATTGGAATCCCTTTGAACAAAGGTTGAGTGGTTCGTCGCTTTCGTTAAGCTGAGGGTAAGTCGAAAAACTGCCCTTTTAATGGCCATTAGAGAGTTAGATATCATAAAAAAAAAGAGTTTCCCTTTTTTGATGATATCATAGTCGGATACCCTGTGGCTAAGAGCTTATTTAAAATTGGGAAACTCTTTATTTTGGATATATTTACTGTCTAATGACATTTGAAGTTGCGATTTATTCTCTTAAATAGACTAATTTCGTTGAACATGTGGGGAGTATGTTGCCTTCTCTTGGCAAGTGTTGAAAACTTGCTTGTGCAAGGCCAAAACATGCACGCTTTCTTTTGGCCTTATTAACTACCTTTTTTTTGTCAATTTTCATTTGTACTTTTTTAATTTTTATTTTTTAAATATAGTACATATTGAATTTCTTTCTTATTTTTAAATACAACCCATTCATTATTCACTAGGGTTTTAAATAAATAATTTTTTAGAAGCATTTCAATAAAAACATGTTTTTTTTTATATAAAGTAATCAACTAGGCTAATACCCAAGGCACCATCTTCGGCCTAAGTAATTTAGCGACTTTTAGTGCCTTTATCGTTGGCGGCCGGGTTACAATGTGTAGGAGGGTGGTGGCAAGCCCTTCAGGCCACGCAAGCCAACAGCTCTAGGGCGGTGCGATTAGTGGTTTTAGGCAATCGAGTCGGTTTCAATGCTGAAAAATATTCCTTAATTTTAAATGAACCACAGTTTATTGCCCCCAAAAATTTGTAAAAACCACTCTTTGAAATTTGAAGCAACGAGGATAGACAAACCAATACTCAACGAGTTTAGAAAGCCGCTTATTCGAGTAATCGGGTACCCGAATATGCAATTTTTGGTACTCTGTAATTGAGGAGTATAATCCAATTACTTATTCAAGGTCAAGTTTGATGATGTTCGTGTACTCGCACAGCCGTAAGCAGCTCCCTACACTCACAATTATCCTTATCAAGTTTTTATGGGAAGGAGAAACCAAAGAGCTAGAGGGAAAACCCGAGTGGGGAGATAACTAGCAAACTTAACGCTGAAGAATTAGTAGTTTAGAGTTTTCACCCAGTGACATATAAATATTCATTGCAACCACTAATTTTGCGTTTTTCATATATACTATTGCCAGTTACTTTCAGTGCTTAATTACCATATTTTTAATTTTGTACCTTGTTACCGATGTACTAATAGAAGCCCACTTGTTGCTTATATGTATTACCATTAAATATATAAGATTTACATTATATAATTTATGTATTTTAGGAAAGCGTGTATGTTTCGGCCTTGCACAAGCAAGTTTTCAACACTTGCCACGAGAAGGCAACATACTCCGCACATGTTCAACGATATTTGTCTATTTAAGAGAATAAATCGCTAACTTCAAGTGTCATTAGACAGTAAATACTTCCAAAATAGAGTTTCCAAATTTTAAATAAGCTAGTCGACACAGGGTATCCGGCAATTAAGTCTTCATGCGTGACGATTAAAAAAAAAAGGAAACTCTTTATTTTGATGATATCGAACTGTCTAATGGCCCTTAAAAGGGCCGTTTGTCTTCACTCAACCTATTTATTTGATAAACTTTCGGCTATTTTTTCAAAAGCCACAGCCATCCTCGCTTGTGAACGGGCTAAATCTTCGAAGGATGCAGCAATTTTGTCCAGCGCTATTTTTATGCCACCAATCTCATCATTTTGCGCCTTTTGGGAAGCATCCAATGAAGCTGCTGCTCTTTCGTAGGGGGTCCTCCTATTGGCAGCCTTATTGGCTTTTCTCGCTTCATTGAATTCTATGAATTTGTGACAGGTTACTATAAATGGTTTTGCCAAAATAATTATTTAAAAATTACTTTTTGCCGATTCAATGACTGTCTCCGAAATGTTCCCAACAAGGTCTTCATTTTCGCTGGACCCCATTGGTTCTTCAACAGCCATGGTTTGTTCCACCTCAACCTCAAAACAAGCATCCAAATGGATATAAGACGCTGATGGCTCCTCCTGCGGTGGGATACTAATTGTTGATGTTGGTGCAACGGGCGTCCTTAATCCCGCTTCAACCACTGAACCAAGTCCAGTCACGGTCCCTTTCCCAATAACGGAAAGAAGCCTTTCTTCCAATTCCGTTAGCTCGGATTGTGGTCCACCGCCAGTTTTTCCCTTTAAGGCCTTTGATGCCTTAGCTCGAATGTTCGAGTGCCATGTTGAAAACGACTAGCGAAGCAAAATTTTAATTTTATAGAAATTATCGCTAAAATTTTATTTAAATTGAAACTTACCTTCTTCCATTTTTCAACAGTTTTGGATGGTCCCAAGCCACAACTATTGAGCTGACCGTTCATATTTTGCCTTCGTGAAATTCATGTTGAATTTCATGTGCACAAAATTAGTATTTGCTCCTAAAACACAATGTAAATAAGCTTTTGCTTTGAATGTACTTTAACACCCATTGTACTATTCAGTATAGTAAAATAAATGATTCTAAAACCAAAATTTTCGCAAGACCCCTTAAAATATCACTAGCTTTGAAGAGCAAAAGCCTAAGAATAGAATTTTCTATTATAAGTATTGTTGTGGAATAATGCGAAATTCTTGGAAAGAAATTCTTTGACAGTGTGGAAAACCACATTTGAAAACCCGCCAAATGAAATAACCAATAAAGAAGAACGTTTCAAAAAAAAACACATGACGTAGTGCGAGCGGAAATGACGTTCATTTAAATTTGGAAAGGGAAATCGAGCGATCCAAATGGTGTTGGTCCATTTGATCGAAAAATATGTGATCGACAGTCGATCATTATACGTTGCAATTGATCGAAATTCCATTTGATCGAATCCCATTTGTCATTTGTTTCATAAGATCGAACCTTCAAATGATCGAATACTATTTGATCGAATTCAAAAGTATTTATAGTACCAGTTGGTATGTTTTTATTTTACCGAATGTCAATATGAAGTGCTTAAGGAATAATGATGGAATAATTCATTGCTTAAGTGCAGAAGGAATAATGATGGAATAATTAATTGCTTAAGTGCAGAAGGAATAATGATGGAATAATTCATTGCTTTAATTGTATTAAGCCACAAAGATGAAGAGATGTTTACTTTCTACACTATATGATGGAATTTTTTATGACATCGATGATAACGGCTCGTTGTTTTTGATATATATAAATAGGGTCAGGTCAGGTTAGGTTAGGTTAGGTTGATGTACACGGGCCGTAGGCGGGTATGCACCGTTGTATACGAGGGGTCTGACCACGTTCACGGCCCTTCTATTGCTAAAAATTAGCAATAGGTCTTTCTATTGATTATGTCCGAGATAATACTTTGTTTTCTACGTCACTGCACTCAGGTTTTTTCTGTATATTATTATTTGAAGTACTATGGTTATTTTTCTTTAGTATAAATTAAATAAATAATTATTATTCATAGAGTCTACTGTATCTCATTCTGACTAGATGTTGCCTTTTCGATTTACTCCCAAAAACTAGTAGTTTTCCCTACAGTAGCTTGCGATCAAATTTCGTTCGATCAAATGCCATTCGATCAAATGCAATTCGATCATATGGAAATTAAATCAAATGGGACCCGTTCGATCATTTGGGAATCGATCAAATAGACTCAAACCATCCAAATGAAAATTTGGATTTGGGTTAGATAATACGGTTTTTCGCGCCCTATCCAAATGAAGCCGATCCAAATCATTTAGATTTGGAATTGTCTAAACGATTTGGATTGTTTACAGAATAGCCTCCCTGGTTGAAGGGTTAATAACTCGACAAGTTTTTACGCTAGAGTATCAAAATTTGGTAGATATTCTCATCTGGTAGGGGTCTTCAGATTTGCCAACTCAGATGATGGTTCCATGTCATTGAAATAATTCAAATTTATGAAACTTTTCATTGTCAAGCTAGAACCTGCACGTTCTATAAGTCCTGAAAATTTTTAATTCCTATATAAAACAAATTTTGAGTTATTAGCACTGGATCGTTTTTGGTTTACGGCCTATATTTCTTTAAGAAACTATGAAGTTATTTTAATTTTTTTAAATTTATTTAAAAATTTCTATGAAATAGATAATTATATTAACTGATTTTTGGCGTTTCACTAAGGAGAAAAACAGAGTTGACTCGGTTCTTAGTATTTCATGACCCCGAAAAACGAGAATCAAAAGGTTACATTGTTTAAATTAGAAGGAGAGTGGACTTTAGAAATAGGCCGAAGCTATTCCGGCCGGAATAGCTTTCAACTAAAATGTGGCTAAAACGGCCGAAATTTTCCAAACCGAAAGTTTCGGCCGATTTATCCAGCCCAGTGAGGGCCGTCTAATCCGGCCGAAACTTTCCGTTTATAAAAAAATTACTAAAACCTTAATTTTAATGGTAAATCGTGTATTATTGAGAAAAAGAAGCAAACTTATCGAACCATTAACACTAACCATTTAACTGACTTTTTGCCAATTATTATTTTTCGTTTTCACCTTGGAGAGAAGAGACACGAGGCGATAAATTCCCAACGAACTTTATCTCGAATAATATAACTCTTCCGGTAATCCGGGACAGACGAATAAAAGTTTTAGTTTGGATTACACTACACTGTTTTGGATTCGTTATGTTTCTAATAATGAGTTTGCTAGCTCTCTCCCCACTGGTTTAAGGGGTTTTCCCCTTCCATAAAAACTTGTCTAGGTTAACGGTAATAGTTAGTGTAGGGAGCTGTTGGCTGGATTTCGTGGCATACACCACCCTCCTACGCATTGTAACCCGGCCACCTGAATTAAGGGCTTCAAAAGTCGCATGATGACTTAGGCCTATGGTGGTGCCTTGGATATTAGCCTAGCTGATATTTATTATTATTATTCTTACTGGATATGAAATAAATTAATTGTTTTCTAGTTGAATAAACATAAATATAGTGAGAGCTAAAAGTCGCACTGAACATTGTTTTTAAAGGGAGTAAGTAGTTCCATGTTTATGGTGGATCAACGAATTTTGCATGTCTGCCACCAGGTTTAACAAAGCTAGAACTGCTTGGCGCTAGTTACCCAAAAACGAGTTTAAGCAGACGATTTTTGTATTTACTAGGTACTCCCTTTAATGATAGTCTGTCGTAGAGCGATTGCGTAATCGGGAGTTTTGGATCAGGTACGTTTTTCTGTTCTATCCGTTAGCAAAATAGCTGCCGGTTTCAGATCGTTATCAATACGAGCAAAAACACGTTTATTAGTACAGGAAAGTTAGCTCAAAATTTAGGTAAACCCGCAACAAATTAAAACAAAGCTGAAAGTTTCCTACTTTATAAATTTTGGGGCGCTCTTTCACGTGGTGTGGTCTCCGGTGTTCTCCCATTGGTGGAATTTCCGCCATCTTGGAAAATGGTGGCAAAAATGCAGTGAAAATTCAATATCTTCCGTATGGCTTATCCAATTTACATGAATATGTCGCATCTTTTATGTTCTTAGGTATTTAGTCATATTATGCACCGGAAGTGCGTAATTTGAGCCGGAAGCTAAGACCAATTTCACAAATTTGGTAATTATCGACGTTATAAGCATAATATAACGTTATAAGCATGTCTTAGGTAGAATTTTTATTCTTGAAAGACTGACATAGTTTCCTCCATTTTATATAATGGCGGGAAAAATAAATGTTACATCAACTTTGGTTTTATTAATTTAAGAAATATTTTTGGAACAATTTACTGTCATATTGTCTAGTAAAGATTCTAGAAAACGAAATAAAATAAAATCTACATATCAAGCACAAACTATTTTTTAATAGATATTATTAAAAATATCTATTCATCGACATCCTCGTCTAAAAGTTCCGTATCGAAATCTCTACGTTCATTGGTACAAGATATTCCCTTGCATCGCCTACAAATTGAGGAACAGATTAGACCAATCTTTCGGCATTCACATTTCAAATCGCAGACGTCTTTGCATTTACAAGATATCATCTGAAGAATCTCGGCCGGTGCTGGTTCAAGAGTGGTTATGATGGGACGAAATTCACTACCCACCTGTTTCCAACCCCAATCTGTTGCGTTGAGGCCGTTACCTAGGCAAGTTTTAACTTGGTGAAAGACACGCACGGTATGAGTGTTGTTTCGCAGCTGCGCTATTTGGTGGTAGTGATGCTAGCTCAAAATTTGAGCTTATAGAAGACCCAGGGGTTGCTTTTGTAAAAGCGTGGAACCGTTGTCGGTCCAATTCCGTTTCATTTGCTCCATAAAGTCTCAACAAAAACATTTCACCGACTCTAGGTACTTCGTCATGGTTTGAGCTAGGCAAGCAAAATATTTTTACGGCTTGTCGAAGTTCTTCGTTCTTCTTTAAAATATTAAACGCCTTTTTCTTTCCTTGTCGATAAAGTGCTGATGTTGTGTCGCAGCCAGTCATAGCGTGAAGGAACGGTAAAATCTGAGTCATATCAACTAATGTCTCTTGAACGTCTTTTATTTTAATAATTTTATCGGATTTATTTTCCTGTTTTGGCTTTACGAAATAAGTATTACTTTTAAACGTGGGACGCGAAAGCGCAATTAGCAAAACCAGTAAGTCTGTGTCTTCTCCGACCAGCGCTATATTTTCGTGAATTTCTTCAAGCGCTAATTCAACTGTAGTGTTAACAATAAGGGTATCGGCATCTTCTTTCGCTTGCTTTACTGTGAATCCGTGTTCCTGGAACTTGATTAACAAGTTCTCAATAAAAGACTGCTTGTTTCGAGGATTTTTCAGGAATGTTTCTTGAGATGTCGACACTTGAATATTGTCCTCTATTTTCATGTCAGTAGCCATAGTTTTAGAATATCTCCTACATTGCTTCTCACCTTTTGTCGTTAGTGTTTCGTTGTATCCACCAAAAATTATAGTGGCATTAGCACCATAATGTGTTTTAACAAATTCTAAATACAGGGAAAGAACTTCACCGTAAGTGCATGGACGAGGCCACACTACTCGGTGAAGTAGAAACCACCATCTACGACTAAATGATTGAAATCCAAGTTCAATAGGTTTGATGAACTATTTTCTTCTAGTATGTTGGCTAGAGTAGCTTTGTTGGTTTTCCGAAAGGAAATTTCGTCAAAGAGTGCCGGGGCGATTGGGGACAGCTCAAATTGAAGATATGACTCTAAATTTGTTCCACGTTGTAAGGCACTGGCAATTCTACCAAGAAGTTGCTGTGGGTTTACAATTACCTCGTCTTCATCAAATCGAACGGAATTTTTCATCGGTGCTAATGGTTTTACTTTGTCATTTCTTCGTAGCTTCACTTCAAAAAACGTCCTTCCTACCATGCGCTTTATGGATTCACTATCTACTTCTAAAGCTGAATAACTATTTATTGTAGTATCTGCGATTAAACCTGAAGCAAGAGACACCAGGGAAGACTCTATCGTAAATGGCGAGTGGTCTCTTAACCATCCATAAGTTTTGGCGAGTCTTTGACGTCACGTGCTTGTCTAGAGTCTCTAACTTCGACGTGTTGTTCAGATGTAGCTGCAGTGACGTCACAATGATCTTCTAGGGCCTTACTTATAAGGGAACATACTGGAGTTGTTAACACCCATCTAGCAATTGTACTTTCAGTTAAACCACGTCCGCATGTTAGCCCACCCACCACCTTCATAGATCGCGTCAGAACTTGTTCGATAGTCATGTCAGACCAGATTCCGGACCAATATTTATTTGAGCGTCTAACGGTAAAATACCCATTTTTAGTGAAATTGTTAAACTCTTCCAACGACATAGAGTTTTCGAGCTCAGAAATTTGCTGTAGGTACAGGTGAGATGATTTGGCGTAAGCTAAATGTCCCGAAGCGTGTAAATTGGCAACATTTTTTAACACAGTATAAGTGTAAAGACCAATGTCCACTCCACTCGGCTCTAACAAACAAGCGCATGACTTCAACAAGCTCAAAATATAATACCCATAATGTAGCTGTTCAACTTGTCTTGCTTGTGTTTTCTTTCAGAATATCAAAAATTGAAGATATTTTTCGTACTCCAGAACACTCCTGCATCTCCTCAGTAGTTATTACATTAAACATTTACTACGTGTGTTTACGCTTGATATTTTCCTTTACAATTTCATCAATTGTGGGCATAGTATCGAGTATAAGCTTTTCAATCTATGGTGCTATCCAATCGTAATTTCACTGCTCTTAACAATTCATCACTTCGAATTGCTGAACGATTTTCTAGAGTTGTTTTTATTTGAAAAGTTTCAACCAAATGTACTTTTCCTTTATTTCTAGATAGATCTTCACCACATAACAAGCATTATTGTTTAAATTCAAAAGCTGACGTATTCGATCTTAAATGTGTTTCCTCATTTTCAGTAGACGTACTGGCCTCTTCTATTTTTTAATATTATCGTCACGAGTATATTCCCTTCTGCAGTTGTCATGTAACCGAACGTCGGACAGATTTTGGAGTTTTTCATGCAGCCCGTCTTTCCTTCTTAAACTTGCACTAACGAGGGTTGGCAATCCGCTCGTAACTACGGTAGTTTTTCTACTATTTAATAACTCGTCACAGATTATACATTTATTATCCATTTTAAATGAAGAGAAATACGAAATATTTTAGAGTTTTAACATCTTTCTTCTGCTAAAACTCAATCGCGACTGACCCCATGCTTAGGTAAAAATTAACTCAATTATTTTTGTTTTCTTTATGGTACGCGGTCCAATTTCAGTGTTTCGATGCCCTCTCATCTCCAAGGTCGTTTCGGTGAACACCCGTAAGTAGAAGGAAAGTGAGGGTCTGGCTCCAAACCCGGGTTAGGATTTGGGTTCGGGATCGAAATCCGGGATTTAAGGGGTTAAATGGGGGTAAAATCGTCGAAAAGTCAATGTATTTAAGGTATTTCCCGTATATCAACATATTGTGTCCAGGCCAACTTGTTCATTTATCTACGCTTATCTCGAAAGATACTTGAACGTATATCTTATCAAGTTTTATCCTACGGAATAAGTTGAAATGATGTAAAAAGCGATAACCTAGGCGGTGCGTGCGTGGATTACCCGGGGGACGCGGTTAATATGAATTTAAGAAGTAGAATGAAATTAATTTTAAACTCCATTTAATGTCATTAAGTGTCTATTTTAATCAATAAGATAGAATCGTTAAGTACTTTGCGGGAGTGTTTTGACGTCATGGAATATTCGTTGTTAAAGTAACGTAGAATGGAATTTTTTAAACTTCGTTTTAATATCATTGTAGTACTTAAATATGCTTGGCACTTGAACCTATCTCACGAGTATTTCAAACGAATATTTCAGGGGACGCGGTTTTTGAATTTAAGAGTGTTTTAACGTCATGGAATATTTGTTGTTAAAGTAGAATGGAAATATTTTTTAAACTTCATTTTAATACCATTGTAGTACGCTTGGCACTTGAACCTATCTCACGAGTATTTCGCCTGGGTGAGAGATAAGGCGCGCGTGCGTGGATTCCCCGGGAGGCGCGGTTAATTTGAATTTAAGGGTGTTTTGACGTCATGGAATATTCGTTGTTAAATTAGAATTAAATTAATTTTAAACAACATTCAATGTCATTAAGTGTCTATTTTAATCAATAAGATAAAATCGTTAAGTACTTTGCTGGAGTGTTTTGACGTCATGGAATATTCGTTGTTAAAGTAACGTAGAATGGAATTTTTTTTGACACTTGAACGTGTATCTTATCACGTTTTATCCTACGGAATAAGTTGAAATGATGTAAAAAGTGATAACCTAGACGGGAAGATAGCAACTTTGGTCTATTTTGGTCCATTTTTGGGTACATCAGAAAAGTAGTTGGAAAAACGAAGAGCCTTATTTTTTTTCTCTCCATCCATCTCAAGTTTAGCTCGCGTCTCGCGATCACGAGATTTTGTTTCCTTGGTAACCTTTTCAATAGCGCAAGGATTATAAGTAATTTTGCATTTTTGGGTCCGCTTAATGTATGATCCGTGTGAAACAAGGTTCCATTGAATTTTTTCAATGGAAATGTTATACATAGGCATACTTATAAGTAATTATGTTACATTTGATATTAGGTATAAAATTACGATAAAAACCGCTCACCTATATTTTTAATACGGTAAATTAAAAATACTTAATTAATGTACTAAGTTACGTTTAAAATAACCTTTTGTAACAATTACAATATGTAAATATATTTATAACGATTGAAAAATACTTAAAAGTAAGTGGTTTACTGACAAACTCTAAAGGAATTTAACTTTAAAGGGTATCTTAGATTATTGTTTTTAATTTAATTCAAGTTCAAAACGTATTAAGAGTCCTTCAAAGTACTATAAAAGGATTTTATTTACAAACTAAATTCATATTTTTGTCAAACTTTAAATTCGTTATAATTTGAATTTAAATTAAAACATCATGGATTATAGTGGCGTAATCTACTATTAGACCGATCGGATTAAAAAATACTTAAGCTAAGTGGTTTTACTGATAAACTCTAAAGGAATTTAACTTTAAAGGGTATCTTAGATTATTGTTTTTAATTTTATTCAAGTTCAAAACGTATAAAGAGTCCGCGTTTTCCGCATACGGTGGGTTTAAAACATTATACATTTGTGTCCGGCTTGTTTATTAAGTAGTGGTGGGTGTTGTATGTTAAAACTTCGTTAAGTTTTTTTAGTAATAGTAGGTGGAATAGGTTGTGAATGTATTGGAATTTTTGTTGTATCATGTATAAACGCGCGTGTCCAAGATCAAGTTGACTCAAGTGGAATATCTTAAGTTGAGAGGTGGTATAAGATAAAATCTCGAGAAGAAATATCCCACGAATTATAATAGATTTCACTACGTTTTGACACATGTCAATCAAAGAAACCCCAATTGGAAAATTTTTCAACGTTCTCAACTGTTTCACGTTTTTGTGTATAAAAGCCTACTAATTTATGAGAAATGTATCCATTCTCCCCACCATCAGTTGAGATAAGCTCCTGCTGTTACCGTGGAAGTCTACACGAGTGTTACCAACCAAATTATACGGTTTTTTGTAATTGAAAACAAAATGTCTTTTAGAATGTTGGAAGTAGTTCTTCGAAAGTTATAGGAAATCGAGATATTTTGAAAACAAAATAATTTAAATGACATTTCTAGATATTATTTCAACGCGTTGAAGTGGTACCAATTAACGACTTGATATTTGCGATCAAGAGAGTTTTTCTAATGTCGTTTCTAGAGATTATTTTAAACTTCTTTAATATATATTCATTAGAATATTTCCCCACTCGAGTGCGTACAGTTTTTGAGGTTCAAAAAAGCGTCGGATTTTTGGGGATGTAGTAATTTTGAGGAGTTTGGACTCGAGATTTCCGAGATTACCGTATTTAAAATATAGTCAATTTGTTTTTATCTTATTTTATACCTATATTTACATATTGGAATTGTTAGATTCACTTTAACAAAACTCATGTGACGTAGTAGAGAGAAGGGTCTTTCAGACGACCTAAATTTAAGCATTTCTGAACTTTTTATATTAATTATGTTTTATTACTTATAACCATATGGATTTCAATACATTTGAAGAAGCGAGTAAAATAGTGGAAGAGTATAAAGTGACGTGGTTAGATGTGCAAGACATAAGATAGCATTTGGAAGAAATGGAGAAGCATATTCTAGAGTGGAAATTTAAGTTAGATGAAGCTAGTCAAAGAGAAATTGTACTGAGAAATAAAGTTAAAGATATAAAAACAGATATAATTGGATTAAAAATATTGCAAGATAGTTGGAAGAGAGCAGAAAACTAGAAAGCGTGTTTACAAAAGGTTCTTTTAAACGTAACTTAGTACATTAATTAAGTATTTTTAAATATTTGAATATCGGAATTGTATTTTGTCGCATTAAAAGTAGAGTATAGAATTTACATAAATTATTATTTTTAATATAAAATCGCACAGTTTAAAAAAGGAATAACATTTTTCAAATTATTTAGGATATAATTAATCATAGACTAAAAACTTTGCTCAACGAAAAACTAAATAACGATAACTAATGTACAATTAATTTATTAAATAACAAGAAAATGTCTTAAGGTAATATAAAAATAAAACAAGCGATTATTTTTTTAATTAGTTAAGAATCCTTAATTTTAGTTGGTCTATATTTATTATTATCAGGGAGATTTCGGTTTTTAGACTCTTATCGATTTCTAAGTGATAGCCTCGATGCGTTAGTATCTAATCTCGTTTTGGCAGGAGCCAGTAAATTTCAGATTGTTAAGAAATATTTTGAAAGTGATAAAGTTCAACTCCTCCTGAGGAACGGAGTCTACCAGTACGAGTATATGGACGATGAAAAGAAATTTGTCGAGACGATGCTCTCTTGTATTGTGAATTATCCTTTTTTAATTTCAGGGGTATTTATACATAAACACCATACAGCCTCGATAGTGAAGAAACAGTTTTGAATAAAAGATAATTGTAGATTATCAATCTTCAAAAAAGGAGTCCTCCAAAGTTTAGAAATGATTGTTTGATTTATAGTTCTGCATTAACAACAAAATTTCAATTTTCATTTATTTCTCATTGATAATAAATTTTCCGAGCCATTTTAATAAATAAAAATAACTGTGATAAATAGTAAAACCCACTTATTTTTCTATAAATACATTTCAGATACACAAATTAACTAAATAAAAGTATTTAAATAAGAATTGCTTCACTAAATTATGCATTTGTACCTGGATTTGAAATTATATTAGAATAAAGAGTAAAACATTTGTTCAGAGTCGGCTTGATTAATAAAGTAAATAACAGAGACGTATTCAATAAAGTGAAATATAATTTTATTACGCTGTTTACAAAATACTTTTAAAACAATATTTCTAAATTTCTAAAATCGCAGATTTCGAGGTACTTATGCTCGTTCCTCCTAAAGGGAGTTATGTTTAAATTAAGATACACTGAACAAGGTCGTACCTAGGTATCCATATCTCACCCATTTAATCATAGACTAAAACATTTTTATCAAGTTTTTTCTTAGTAATTTTTAAAATTGCAAAGTTTTTAGTTTATGATTAAATCAATCTTTCGGTTATATAGTCAAGGAAATGTACAAATATACGTGTATTTGGTCATTTTAACGGTCAAATAGCCCAGTATGGTGCTGCCAGATGATAAAGTCAGAAGTTGAGACGCGGGTAGCGCCCCCTACATTTTCCGGTCGAGGCGTGGCCGAGAAATAAGAAAGCATTTTGGAAGAAATGGAAAATCATATAGAAGAGTGCAAATTAAAGTTAGAAGAAGCTAATCAACGAGAAATTGTACTGTTAAATAAAGTTAAAGATGAAAAACAGATAAAATGGGATTGAAAATATTGCAAGATAATTGGAAGAGAGCATAGAACTTGAAAGATAAAGTGAAACCCGCGAACTAGTTTAAACAGTCTCTCAGTTCGAAACTAAATCTAGAATAATTGACATCGTGAATCAGTACCATTAGAACTTTTTGTAATGTTGTATACCATTGACTAGCTTAAGTCCTGTAAAAATTGTGCGATTTAATATTAAAATAAAAATAATATATATAAATATCAATATTGAAATATTTATAGAAATAAAAGGTAGAAAATAAAAGGTAGAAAATAGAAGATATCTTATTTTTAAAACATTTCTTAATTTCTTTATTGACTTAAAATATTTACAATGTTTTACAAATTTTGATTCGGTTTAACGTCAAAATTTGTATATGAGTTAGTGAACAATTCCTCGTCGGGTAAAATATTCTGTCCATAGCCATTTGGAGATAATTTCTGCAGAAATTTACAATATTTAAAATTTTTCCAAAGGTACGAAACTATGATTAAGAGATAAGTTAGTTTTATATAAACAGTTCTGAATAGAAAATTAAAATAAATAATAATGTTTTTAATATCTGTTTAATAAATAATATTTATAGTAATTAAAGGTGGCAGATGTTTTCGCAAACAACCAGTGTACTTTTTATCAAATATTATAAACAATTTAAGCAGCGTGCCTTGTAATGCGAAATATCAAATTAATAAGAAATATACCATCCCCTTTCCCCAAAAATAATTGCTGGTCGAATATTTTGGTGATTGGGTGATTCGGTTGTTTGTGTTTTACCCCAGGTAAGGGAAGGGCCCGTCCTGTTACCGGGAGATCTTTGTTTTTGTGGGATAGCGAGGAGATCACAGCGCCCCTTTGACCCTTTTTTGATATGCCGACGTGTCTAAGACCAGTTGTTTGATAGTCATTTATATTTCTTATACATTATATATTATAAATTATTTATTGTGTTAAAATATGCCTACATGTATTATACATATTTTTACGTTTATATTTATTCTCAAAATTGAAGAGTTGGAAAATAATACGCGAGATAAATAACGCGAGTTTTTTTAATAACGCGCGCTCGGACGCGAGCTAAAAAAAGAAATAGTAACGGTTCGGATTTTGATTTGAAAAGGACTCCATTTTATGATCGGAGCAAAATAATTGATACTTCAACTAATTTTGGACGTTAAAGTCGTGTTTTGTTTAACCTTCGAGCTGTAAACGTGTTGACTTGAAGATAAGGACTGGAACAATCTATATTGGCCAATTCGTTATGCCCAACCATCCAGCGGCTACATTCAACATATTGTACGAGATACCATCGCCACCAGCATAAATTCTGTGTTCCGCTGTTCCGAAACGTCAAAAACGTCGCTCAGATTCTTCCACGGCTCCAACCGGATTCTGCTACTTCGATAAAGTTTCCGCAGCTCAACTGAACATTTCGGGATGAACTTTGTTAAGTAATGGTTGCAACCTAGATTTTACATTTCGTTAATGCCGCGAGCACTGGCCAGTTGCTTAGTTTGATAATATTTCATTTAGTTTAATTAGTGTTTAAGTAGTTTTAAGTTAGCTTAAATGTTTGGTTAGGATATTGAGTTTAAATTAAATCATTTAGTGTTTGGCAATCTAACAACTGGCTTGATACGTTTAATAACAAATTTCTCCTAGACACCAATTTAATACTGAGGACCCTCGCTAACCCCACAATATCACGTTACGCGAGTAGTCCCGGGTGTATTCAGTCATTATTATTAATTGTAGACGGGTACCTTCGGGGTTCGCTTAAGTCGATTGTCCCTAGGTTGAGATCTCCAACATTCGACACCCGCGCTACAGCCTATATTATTCTGTCTGCGTATCTATTTTTTTTATTTAATTTTCGTCTGTATGCATTTGGATAGAGCATACCTTCGTTTATCGGAGCGAAGATCGTGTGGTACAGCTTAAATAGGCTTTAATTACCCTGAAATAATAAGATTACGATTATTCGTTCTACAGCTAAACAGAAAATGACATAGCCAACGAATTTTCCAGATTTCTTTTGAACCTCCATCAGTATATGCTACTAGAAAAACCTCGTCCTTCACCATAAGAAAGAACAAGGTGGCAAGCCAAAATATACCTCTCCTCGGAAGAATTGTCCCTAGTGGTATTAATTTCTCGAGATAACCCTTAAAGATATATCTCCGCAATTTAGAGTTATTTGTTAAAAATATTAACCCATTTCTACCCCGCCCGGTATAAAATTTTAATTATAATTAAAATAATTGAGACGAAACGACCAATTTTAATTTATTCAGAATATCATAAGTTAAGTAGTTACAACAGTAAGTTAGACGTACTATAACAATGCACAATTGAATTAAACCCTTTTACAGAACAAGTTTATCAGTTAAATATAATACGAAGCAAATTTTAATGAAATATCTACAGAGGCTTTTTGGAATTACTCGCTTACGAAATACTTGCCGCATCTTTAACGCTCATTTTATTTCAACACTCGCCCTTGATGAAGATACCGTAGATATCTGGTAGTGGACGACTCGTTCACTTCCTGTTGACGTTGTGACGCATACCACATGAAAAAGACCAATGCCGTCCAATTTCCAATATCATATAATGACTCGCACACCCAAGAAATCATTGACTGCGTTAGAAATCGTAGATATCCAAATATCCACACCAAATGTATTTACAAGAAGCAAAAACCTTACCATCAACAAAGCACAGAGAGCCACTTGACTAACCGCCAGCTTTTAAAGCAATTAACGTTAAATTATCTCCTTTGAAATAACAGAACTATATATAGGTCGTTAAGAAAGTGGACCACCCACAGGGTCTACCCTTTAACCCTCTAATCTCGGCTGACTGCGCTAAAACAAGATTTAACCTTTAAAAAATACCAGATTAGGCCTTCATAAATTCATTAATAAAAAAAGACTTTATTACCTATTATGCTTACGATGCCTGTCTTAATTTCAGTGAATCTAAGCAGCTATCGGTGGTTCTGTGGTAGAGCGCTCGACTGCCAAGCCGAATGGTCTGGGTTTGAAACCTGGGTGGCGCATTTGTTATTAATCAACAGAGAAACGCTAAATTAGAATTTCTTCGATGCAATAATTTCAATTTCAATTCTATTTCAATTAAACCAAAATTTCGTACTCTATTAAATACGCTTCCGATAAAGCTGAAGGTCTAATTTTCAATAAGGCGTAACAAGTGTCGGTGGTTCTGTGGTAGAACGTCCGCCTGTCAATCAGGAGGTCTCGGGTTCAAATCCCGCCCGATGCGATCGCAAATTGATACTAAGACGAATACCGTGTACAACTGGTGGAAACCCTGCCATTGGACGTTGAGAGGCAGCATTACACTCAGCACTCGGTCCGTCCCAAAGTCATTAAGAAGAAGTTGGAGAGAAAACGCCCATATAAACACAACAGACTCAACATGCACATCCATCAGAACACAAACACAACAAATTCAACACTCACAACCTACGCATAAACATTACAAAAACCGTAAAACACCATCCAAACCAAACCGCAAATGCATCCGTTAACGCTCACCGTCACACGGTGGTTTTGCCAACCCTTTGAGAAACTGCGTACGCAGTGATTACACTTTGCGCCGAAAATGCGAACGCGTTCGCAGTCCTGACAGACAGACACACCCACAGACCCACCCACAGACAGACACGGTCGTTGTATAACCCCTCCTAGGGGACTTTGTCCCCTCGGAGAGGTAAAAATGGGGTCCATGGGGAATAGGATTTAGTTTTGGTTATCGTTTTGTTTATACTGTAATAGCAACAATACTAAGATGACTTTTCGATAAAGGATTAATTTTGCAGAACTTTTTATATTATCGCGTTTTGATCTTTATTACCGTATGGATTTCAACACAATTGAAGAATATAAAACAATGCAAATAATTTAATTCTTTTAACTGATAATACTGATTTGAAAACCTTGATGTAATTTTATTTATAAGCTGTGGTTTTTTATGCTATATAATTTCAAATGCAGGTATTGTTTAAAGTACAAATGCATAATTTAATGTATAAGGTTTTGTATTTTTTTGTTTATTGATAATATAAATACCGAAAAGATTATGCAACTAAATATTACATTTATGTGTTGGTGAGCTTTAAAGGTACATGAATCTTTTTAACTATGAACCCTATGTAAATAATGTAACCATATTAATAGTTAATTAATAAATTATAAAAATAATAACGCTTTCTATGCGTTAAGAAATATGTTTACTTTCTTCATATATTAAGCTATTTCAAATACCATAATGGGTTCAAGTACATACCATAAATATAATATAGCAATTAAAATTTTAATAACACATGATACTTTTAGTATTTTGTTTATTATTTTCCATTGCCGCCGTTAGATGTCACCAAAGCATCTATTTAAATAAATTTATCCCTTGTTAAAAAACTCTGTTTTCTAGATTTGAGGTTTGCTTTTAAGCATCACTGTAATTAAGAAAGAAATATAAAAACATAATGCAAATATTTTTTTATCTGAGTGTAATACCTTGATATATTGTTTATGTCACCAAAGCATCTATTTAAATAAATTTATCCCTTGTTAAAAAACTCTTTGTTTTCTAGATTTGAGGTTTGCTTTTAAGCAGCACTGTAATTAAGAAAGAATGGACACGCGCGTTTATACATGTTACAACAAAAATTCCAATACATTCACAACTTATTCCACCTACTATTACTAAAAAACTTAACGAAGTTTTAAAATACAACACCCACCACTACTTAATAAACAAGCCAGAAACAAATGTATAATGTTTTACCCCTACCGTATGCGGAAAACGCGGACTCTTTATACGTTTTGAACTTGAATAAAATTAAAAACAATAATCTAAGATACCCTTTAAAGTTAAATTAATTTAGAGTTTATCAGTAAAACCACTTACTTTAAGTATTTTTTAATCCGTTCGGTCTAATAGTAGATTACGCACCTATAATCCATGATGTTTTGATTTAAATTCAAATTATAACGAATTGAAAGTTTGACAAAAATATGAATTTAGTTTGTAAATAAAATCCTTTTATAGTACTTTGAAGGACTCTTAATACGTTTTGAACTTGAATTAAATTAAAAACAATAATATAAGATACCCTTTAAAGTTAAATTCCTTTAGAGTTTATCAGTAAACCACTTACTTTTAAGTATTTTTTCAATCGTTATAAATATATTTACATATTGGAATTGTTACAAAAGGTTCTTTTAAACGTAACTTAGTACATTAATTAAGTATTTTTAATTTACCGTATTTAAAATATAGGTAAGCGGTTTTTATCGTAATTTTATACCTAATATCAAATGTAACATAATTACTCATAAGTATGCCTATGTATAACATTTCCATTGAAAAAATTCAATGGAACCTTGTTTCACGCGGATCATACATTAAGCGGACCCAAAAATGCAAAATTACTTATAGTGCTTGCGCTATTGAAAAGGTTACCATGGAAACAAAATCTCGTGATCGCGAGACACGAGCTAAACTTGAGATGGATGGAGAAAAAAAAATAAGGCTCTTCGTTTTTCCAACTACTTTTCTGATGTACCCAAAAATGGACCAAAAGTACCCTAAAAACGACCAAAGTCACCATTTTCGGCCCAATGTACCCCATTTCGAACCAAAAGTACCCCAAACTGGACCTATTAGCTTTATTTAATGTTAAACTCCCATAGAGATTCCCCTAAAAAGAAAAAAACTTGTCGTCCAATTTTGGGTACATGAATTATTTCGGAGAGGGAATCCATGTTTAAATTCAAATTAACCGCGCCCCCGGGCAATCCGCCCCTCCCAGGTAATCCCCGCACGCGCGCGCGAACACTATCTTCCCGCCTAGGTTATCACTTTTTACATCATTTCAACTTATTCCGTAGGATAAAACGTGATAAGATATACGTTCAAGTGTCAAAAAAAATTCCATTCTACGTTACTTTAACAACGAATATTCCATGACGTCAAAACACTCCAGCAAAGTACTTAACGATTCTATCTCATTGATTAAAATAGACACTTAATGACATTGAATGTTGTTTAAAATTAATTTCATTCTACTTTAACAACGAATATTCCATGACGTCAAAACACTCTTAAATTCAAATTAACCGCGTCCCCCGGGTAATCCACGCAAGCGCCGCCTAGGTTATCGCTTTTTACATCATTTCAACTTATTCCGTACGATAAAACTTGATAAGATATACGTTCAAGTATCTTTCGAGATAAGCGGAGATAAATGAACAAGTTGGCCTGGACACAATATATTGATATACGGGAAAACAAATCGTCGCGAGAAATACCATAAATACATTGACTTTTCGACGATTTTACCCCCATTTCACCCCTTTAATCCCGGATTTCGATTCCGAACCCAAACCCGAACCCAGGTTTGGCGCCAGACCCTCACTTTCCTCCTACTCCCGTACGAAGATCGAAAAAAAGCCGTAGGTCGTAACAGCTCGAAGATAGGTCATCGTGTCCATATTTGTTAAAAGGGTTTTTTTAACAGCTGCGAAATTCAAGTATTTCTCGCTTGCGTAGGGTCACACGAAGTAATTACACAACCAGAAATAAAATTATGCCAAACTATTAAAAAGATAGTTTTCAATCAAATACCCAAATAATTAAAGCAATTAACAGTGGTCCTAATCGAAAATAGGCTCTGATTAGAAAGTACGATCAGTTGAAGCGTAATCGCGATTCGCGAGTAAAGCTTGTTTTCCACTAGCGCGCGTCCTAATGTTATTTTCTTTACGCGCGTAAAAACGTTTGAACGTTTCAAAGCTGAGAAACGCGTCGTTGCGCGCGCCAGTGGAAAACAAGCATAAGGCGGGTCGGACTACACGTTACGTGTGACCAATGTACCAAATTATAACCTACCATTATATGTAAATAATTCCATACTGCCGGGATTGTGCCTAAAAGAATAAGTGCAATTTGATAGTTTACGTAACTTCTAAAAAGTAATAAATCACAATTCTTTCCAAGTGGCCTAACATATCAAGCATAATTACGCACTTCCGGTGCATAATATGACTAAATATCTTGAACATTTTAAGTATTTTTTCATTTAAATCGGATAAGCCATACGAGAGATATTGAATTTTTACTGAATTTTGGTCGCCATTTTCTAAGATGGCGAAAATAACACCAATGGGAGAACACCGGAGACCACACCACGTGAAAGAGCGTTCCAAAATCTATAAAGTAGGAAACTTTTAGCTTTGTGTTAATTTGTTGCGGGTCAAAACCTTTTTTTCCTGTACTACATGTATATGTTTCAAATTCGAAAATAACTACCTTCTGAAAATAAACGAATGTTTAATTATTTTTTATATTACGATTCAATTCGCAACCGAAAACTACGGGTACGACCTCTTTTAACGGCAGAAGAAAACAGTAAGAGGTAATTGCTTTATTATTACAATTCAAAACAGAACAGCATTGAGTGCTAGCTTTACACATTTTTGATTCTAGCAAACGCTACACACTCAAGAAGTGGCGTGAAAACTTCAGCGAATAAAGCATAATTACAGTTTTAAAAGCGTTTAAATTTTCATTGAGCCTTGGCTGCATCAAGCCGTGATTTCGTTACTTGGCAGTTTCCAAACACAAGGAGCAATTCGCAGAAGCTTGTTAGTCCTTATAATGTTTGTCACATAATGATTTACCTTGCATTAGCGAAACCGACTATCATTTAATAATTTTGCACTGAATGAATGGGAAGTGTCATACTTATTTTACTATGTTACTTATGCTATATCTCGCTCGCACTCACTAGCTTGAGATCTGCTGATGCTCGCAGATTTTTTAGCGCCTAAATCGTTGATCCTAACATTTCACTCTTTTTGGATCGCTTAAATTGGCGCTCTTCTCATTTTCGATTTGTGATATTTTAATTGCTTAAAAACCGCTCAAAATTAAAGAGCGCCCATAAAATTCTTCAATGTACGTGTTCCATAAAAGCAATACGAATAGTCCGGGCCATGCAGACGAGTCGCAAGGGGAGGGGGGAGGTTGAAAATTGAAAATTTATGAAAAAAAAAACCACTTAAAAGGCTGGAAGTAGGGGTGCTAATCAACCACATTTCTAATCCGCTCCAAGGGATAGAAAGGGGGTGGGAATCAACAACATTTCTAATCCGCTTCTAGGGATCGAAGGGGGAGGGGGCGGCAAATAGGAAAATCTATAACAATGATTTAGAGTTTCGAGGGAGTCGTGTAATTGAAAAGAACCAGCGACTATTGCTCCAACACTTGGTAAAAATGCTTGTCGCCGCCCCTGTTTAAACCAGACAGTCTCGGAACCATGTTTAAAGCCAGTGAGGTTCTAAACTTAATGTACTAAATATAGACCTCAGTATCTTTCCCGAATATTTTTAGAAATGTAAAACATCTTTCTGTAAGACCGAAGATAAATATCCAAAACCCTAGCACGAAGGCATTGCATGACGGTGTAGTTTTTCCTACACTCTAATTTCCTAAAAAACACACATTGAAGGGTTGAAATGTCAGCATAGGCATACTGTGCATTCTCTAGTACTAGGCCTATATGTGGGTAAATTATGACCACTCGAAAAACTAAAACGCGACCCTAAGTTGTAACTTTTTCCGTGTGGAATTTGTATATTTCATTTCAGTAAGTTAATTATCAAATAAGACTAATAATATCATTTAATTTAATGACATATAAATTATATAAAACATTATGCATTGTTATAAAACATTCTAAATAAATTAGACCAAACAATTAAACCTTTCCGTTAATATTCTAAATCATATATAAATTATCTTCCGTCGCGTACCCTACTTCGTCGTAAAATGTATTTTTCCACCCTACAGAATGTTGACAGATTGAAACTTGAAACTGGTAAACCTAGGCTTAGTAGTCTACAAAAGAATCTGTACAAAGCCGCAAGCGGGAAATGTTGCTCCTGGGACCAAAACAACAAAATTGTGCCTTCGATGGAATCTATTCACTAATCACTACTCACTAGGTATTTTAGAAATTCTATGAAAAGGGTGATTTTACATACAGTAGAACTGACGACGGGCAGCATTTAGCTATATGCAGAAAACAAAATATAATTGTTATCAAGAATAAACAATCAAGCAAAATATTTATAATATTAATATAAATATTGAAATATAAATTGAAAACCTGAATTTCTTTATTTTCACTCAATATATACACGACGACGAAGTATTAAATATGAACTGAAATCTTAATGGCTTTTTTCCAATGATATACATGGTGACACGTCACGCTTGTAAATTAATTTCCAAGGGGTAATTCTATGGAAAGTAGTTATGAAAAATAATAATACACGATTTACCATTAAAATTAAGGTTTAGTAATTTTTTTTATAAAAGGAAAGTTTCGGCCGGATTAGACGGCCCTCACAGGGCTGGATTAATCGGCCGAAACTTTTACTACGGGAAAATGTCGGCCGAATTAGCTGGTTGCTGATGGATGACTATTCCGGCCGAAACTTTCGGTTTGGAAAATTTCGGCCGGAATAAACTCCAGCAATTCGTCCGCTATTCCGGCCGAAAGTTTCGACCGTTTTAGCCACATTTTAGTTGAAAGCTAGTCCGGCCGGAATAGTCTGGGGCTAATGCGGCTGGAATTTTCGGCCGGAATAGCCACTTCGTTAGAAATAAGTGCTGCACTTACAAGGAGACCGATTTGGTTCTAACTCGGGGGTTTGGTAGACCTTCATCTTACTTGAAAAAGCCTAAAGGGAAATGTCTCTATAGGCAACCGTTTTGCCATGGCAACCAAAAATGTTTTTGACAACACAAAATGAAAATTTTCCCATTGAAAATAACATGGGAATCTGTCCAGTAAAATTTTAATCAATTTCGAACTTTTTCATTATTTTTTATTTATATTTTCTATTTTTAGCATTTTCAAAAATTTAAATTGGTCAGATTCCCATGTTATTTTCAATGGGAATATTTCCATTTTGTGTTGCCAAAAACATTTTTGGTTGCCTATGGAGACATTTCCCTTTAGGATTTTTCAAGTTACATGAAGGTCTACCAAACCCCCGAGTTCGAACAAAATCGGTGTGTTACACCTCGGGTGGTCTCCTTGTTAGTAAAATATCAACTTAAATCTTGGCAACTGTTGAAAAGATAAACATTTTTCTCAGATCAACATTAGCTGCTTTATAGCCCAGGGAATTATTGTTATCTTTCCTTTAATTATGGTTTAACTTGATAATGAATTTCATTAACCGCATCGCTTGCCTGGTTAATTTACAGTATCAAAAAGGATTTCATAGTGGACACATATGAAATGATAGAATTCGGACACTTCGTGGGAGAAAACGAGGCTACGGGACTGATTGGCCAGTTCGTCAGAAACGTTAAGTATCAACCTTCATTTGTGAAAATCCGGAAAGACTATAGTAAAGTCAATCCATTTGTAAAATATTTTAACAAATTTGTTCGCATAAAACGATTTTTAATACATTTACAATAAAATCAAAATTTAGTATTTTTAAGTTATATAAAAACGCTTTAATTTTTAGTAGGTGTCACTAATTTCCACCTTTGGACTAAGAATTAATTATTACCCAAGACGCAGTTTTCTTTGTTATAAGATATTTTTTCGTGCTTTATTAATTTTTAATCTTTATATAGTTAAAGCATTAGATTTGATTTTATCCCGATTAAAGCAAGGAAATGATTTGCCCCTCGATAAAAGCAGAACCGAAATATTTATTTATTTAGCGTTTAATAAGGTTATTGTTTAATAACATTTCTTTGAACGAATCTATATAAATGTCTATTCAAAAATTAAAATCACAGAGACTAAGGTTTTCGTACTCCACTATGATTCCGGATACATCTGAAAATACTTTAATTTTTAGAAGTTTTTTTAAATCCACGTACCTCAACTTACATGGTCTTTCCTTTCAGGTCCCGAAAACTCCCTTAAGGAGTTGATTTTTTTAAATAATAATTAACATACCCTATGTGTGCAATGAAAGTAATGAATAAAGGGCTAGGACCCTCTAGACAAATTTATGCAATCTTAAAAACAAAATATCACCTTTTAGTTTTGGCACCTCGACGAGGCTCAGTGCACGCGCTCTCAGTCACGACTGAAAGAAAATCAATAAAGTTAATTTAAGAAAGAACTCTTGATAACAATGCTACTTTAATAACTTGTTAATTTAGGAATCAGATTTTTCTCTGTTTCCGCTTTCACCCGAGGAGAAGGCGCTGCGATTTGTGGATTACACGGTGCCCCTTTATTACAACAAGTGGGTGATCATTTCGGGAAAGCCAATGTTCTACGAATCTCAATCATTTGCTATTGCTACTACATTCTCTTTAGAGGTAACTTAGCACTTCGTCTCGCAGCAAGAGGAGTCGGGTTCGATCTCACCTTGTGGCACAGGGTGAAAACTCGGAACAACTCCTTCTGCGTTGGGTTTGCAAGTTATCTCCCCACTGCGTTAATGGGTTTTCTCCCGAGCCCTTCGCTTTCCCCTTCGATTAAAACTTGTAGAGGTTAACGGTAATAGTTAGTGTAATTGGCTCGTGTGGATAGAAGGGGTTGCTACCACCCTCCTACGCATTGTAACCCGGCCACCTAAATTAATAGGTTTAAAAGTCGATTGATGACTTAGGCCTACCGTGGTGCCTTGGGTATTAGCATTGCTGATTATTATTATTATTATTATTATTATTATTATTATTAAACGGAGAACACTTTAGGTGAATATAAAGTGAAGCGGGCGACATTAAATATGGGTATCAAAAGAAGGGTTTAAGAACCATTACCTACATTAAAAATGTGTCCGCTAATGTAACTACCGCGAGTTACCACGAATGGTTTTAATAAACCTTGTATAGACAAATTCGTAAAATACATACGGTCATACAAACTAGCAGGGGCAAAAACCATACTAGGTATTATTAGAAACCCTTATCTCCCACAACAGATGGCGCTACGGTATTAGAGATATTTGTCGTCTGCTACTCGAGTGCTACACGTTTTCGTGTTTACTATTTTTACAGCGTGGTTATTGTTTAGAGGTATTTAAATCAAGGTAGTTCGAACACAATTTAAATGAATTTCAACTCTGCAATTAATGGTGGATTGGTATTTCCAATTGTTGGGTACTAAAAATCTATCAAAGATGTTCCTATGAATAGTAAAAAAGGAATTAAAGATTTTTACAACTCTAAATAAAAGACTAGCCAGCACTTCCGTAGACGTTACAAATTTTTAATTGAAGAATATATTCTATCGGATACACTAATGAGCAAAGCAGAATAGTAAGTGATAGTTTTTTCAATTTTAAAAATAATCTTAAGGTTTGAAAAGATGATAAACTTAGTTATTGTTTTGTTTTATAGTGACCACGATAGAGTGTTTGTGAAAGCTATGTGTTATAAAAGCCAGGAAGAAAAATTAAAATATGTACACAATTTGCACTGCACTGAAAATATCTAGCCCTGAAATCTTAGATGGATACGGTGGATGTGCCACTTGTATTTTGGGAACAAGTAATCATGGAATAGCGCTACTTAGATTGCTTGCCCATTTACCGTGGTAAAATATAGAGAATCCGCCCAAAGAACTTTCCGGTACAGACAAGCCACAGCAGTGGAACCGTTATAGAGGCTAAAATATTTATCCTTTTTCTGTGACTGACATCAATTTCCAAGCTCCGAAAGGAGAGAGCAAAAATAAGCCCATGCTTTGTAAAATGTATGAAGCTACCTCCTCTAGTCTCGATCGAAATGAGTTATCAACGTGGACGCTAGACCTTATAGATAATCTTAATTCAAATGGTGTTGACGGTTGGGCCAACATTTTACCCAAACCAGAAGTTTTTTTGGGTAGAAACCAGGATGGAATGAGCCCGGAGGGATCACCACTTAGTTTAAAATTGGCTATCCATGAATATGGATTTGAAGTGGTTCACAACGTCCGAACGTCGAGACCTTCCAGACCCACATGTTATTTTCAAGTGTGCACGTTCCTGCAGGTAGATTTCCTATTCCAATGCATTGCGTTTCTTGTGGATCTATACGTTGGTCCATCAACAATGCCATTGGGAAATTCAGTCCGTCAGAGTCGTTATTATTGATGGTAAATATAACTTTTTTTCTAAAACTAAGCTCTCTTTTAATTTAAATTATTATTCGTTATGTAGAAAACGAACGGTATTTTCAAGAAGCTAAGGATACGGAAATAAAAACTAGGGACCAATCTGATTCTCCCGTGTGGAAGGCAGCACGTATGTACCACCAGATTAAGGAAATTGGGCATTTGCATGCAATCAAGTATGAAAATGTTGCCAGAAACAAGTACAAAGAAAAAATGTACAATATCGGCCATGGCGTCACAGTGCATACTTCAGGGTATATTGTTGATCCAACTAAACCGTGGCTGGGATCTTCCCCTGATGGTTTAGTCCATGACCCCAAAGAAGGTGAGCCTTATGGAGCTTTGGAAATAAAATGTCGTTGGGAGATAAAAATTCAACTCAAGCTTTAAACGGAGATTTCAGAGTGAAATTGGTTGCCGGAAAACCTTTTTTCAATTAACGTGATAATCATTTTTATCGAATTATGGAACAAATGGGTCTGGCATTATCGGGGCTGAAATGGTGCTATTACGTAGCGTATTTTCCGACAGGACTTATTATTTTTAGAGTACGCTTTAATCAAGAAAAGTGGGAGAAGATGGAATCGATTTTGAGAAGATTTTACTTCACTCAGATGTTACCAAAGTTAGCTTAATAATTTTGTTAATTAAATAAGGTGATAATTGCAGTTCCTAAACAAGAATTATGATTCTGCTCAGTTATTAATGAATTAAAACTTTATACATTTATGGAATGTGCAAATTATTTTACATTAAGTTTCAATATATTATATATCTGCCAAATTTAGTAAAACTAAGATGATTCATCTAGAGAAGTATCCAAATTATTTACTTGCTGAGTACGTTCCTCCATTTCACTGTCTTCTGAATTTAAGTCACTCCATTCTGAAAGTTCATCATCAAGGGTCGCAATTTTCCGGTTCAAGAATTTCCTCCTGAAAATCATCGAGGGTGGTATTTTCCGGTTCGAGAATTTCCTCTTGAAAATAATCCAGCTGCTCGATATTAGTGGATATACCAGGTTCCAATATCGCTTCGTAAAAATCATCGTCTTCCAGCGAAGTGTTGTTAACATTGCCCATATTTCGAATGAGAGGAGCTTGAAAATTAGACAACAAAATGACCACAGTCCATAATTGATTAATGACAGGAGCGAGAGTTAAGGGAATTGGACGATCCAGTATGCGATATCCTCTTATTCTAGATATTCTTCGTTCTACGTGTATACGAAGGTATGTAATTGTTTAAAATTTTTCTAGTTCTTCTCTCGTGAACTGGCCCTCTTCATCGAGAAATGGTGGTATATTTAATTTCACACCTATTTTATTTACATGTATAATTTTTTCAATAAGAAATCCCTTATCGGCCATAACACTATCATTGGGTTAGAATTTCCACCAGAAAGCCACTTCTTCGTGTTATTTCTTGGTCCGAGATACATCCGGTGAACAAATGTGACATAAAAATTACGTACCCGTTTAGGCTAATACCAATGAGTCCTTTGTAGGTGGTGTTGGATTTATAATTTGAATATGAAGCTGACTGTAACACTAAAGACTTAGATGACTGACATTTCAATTCTGTTGCATCCACTAAAACGCGCGTATTGGAATACACTCGCTTAAAGTCTTCCGGCATAGTTTCATCGATTTGCTCCTTCGTTGGCCATATGTTGATTTGCACCAGGCGTAGGTTCATGAAATTTATCCATGTGATACAATAATTTGATGATGTACTTGACGCAATACCGAAACGGTCTGCTAAATCTTTTATAAATAGGCCTAGTCAAAGACGCATTAAAACTAAGAGAAACTGATCTTCAACGTTTATTTTTTTTGGACGTCCAGCTGGTGAAGTTTTTGGTGGACCTTTACCGCTATTCCAAACGTTAATATTCTCCCCATCTGCACCTGGATTAAGGCGATGGTATAATGCGGAAAGTTTCTCAAAGTTTTGTAAGTCTGTGTAGAACGCTATGTCCTTGTTATTGTTCTTTATTCGATCAATGCTGGGTTTAACTTCATTTAAGCGTTTATCTACAATTTCCACTTGCCTCACTGCTTATTTTAAATCTTTCGTCGTTTGCTTCAGCTTGTAATCTTGAACATCTAATAACTGCTTTTGTACAGCTACTTTTAATTTCAGTTCTGTGATTCATTTTTCTAACTCTTTTATTTTATCAGGATTTTTAGAACAGTCCCAATTATTGTTGCTTTCTTGTACCTGTTGAAGCCACGACTGTAACTACATTTGACACTACATCTGTTACTGTATCTTTTATATCCTGGTCTTATGACGACATTAAATTTAGTGGCGTTGTTACTGTAGGATCGTCTATCCTGGTGTGATTTCTGAAGTCCCACTTAAAAAATGACGGTACTGCATCCTCTTTCAAATATATCATGCCGTTAGCACGACTGGTTTGATAATCAGATGACTTGAAATGTCCCGAACATACGTAAATAAAACTAACTGGTTTGTAAATATATTCTCTTCTCCGGATTATCTTTAGTCAGAGAAATCGCATTGGTTTTTTTTAATGATGGAACTTTATGATATGAGATCTGTAAAACAAAATTTATTTACTAGGTGTAATTACGTGTAAACTTATATTTTAATTGTAATTACATTTCTGGAAATTCCTCTCTTCGTGCAATCCAAAACACAACATACCTTGCCTGGAGGACCCATAGCTCTGACTAAGGCTAATCAAAATATTCTAGGAACACCAAACATGTTTGGTGTTTTCTTTTTAAACATCTTCGTCTTTATTAATTTATAATATGTACTTGAGATTGTTTTAGAAAATATGGCAAGGGTTTAGATAGGGTTGACCACAAGAAAACGTTGCGTAGAGGCAGGCTTTTATTTGCCGTCTGAAATGTTGTGAAGAACAGTCGTACCAAAACCATATTCCCTGACTCGATAACGGTGCGTCTCAGAGTAGATCCAGTTGCATAAATGTCAGGTATGGCTGACCAGTGTTAAATATTGATCAAGTATTTCGAAGAAATACAATATATCAATCTATTTAATTTTGAGGCATTGTGTAAGCCGTGTAAAAAATATATATATAAAAAACTCCAATCTTTGTAGCGCACGCGAGAATATACCGCGAGAACATAAACAGTCTGTCACGAATAAATTATCGTTTGAAGAGGGTCGTTTAAAAAGAGGATTAACGAAATTTTAATTAAGGAATTGACAACGGAAAGTTGTATATATTTTTTTTAAGTTTATATTTAGCTCTCCCAATAAATTTAAAATTAATTTTCCTAAATACGGGCCAATTAAATGTTCCCCAAAAATCCCACACCAAACATTTAAACTCAACTGTTTTGGTGTGGTGCAGGACTTGTCGCGTCTGGGTTTTCTTAGCTATAATGACTAATGTGTAAAATTAATAATACGTTACTTGAAAAAATTGATTCATCGGCAGCCAACAGAATACTTGGGAATTAACAAAAGTCATAACGCTTTCATAAGGCTGATAAAAGTTCCCAAGTAGAATTAAAAAACCATTTAATGATTGACATCTAAATGGCTCCAAACTTGCCTGGTGCATGGTCCAGGATCGTTATCGAACATTGAAAGTATTTTTTCTCAATTACTACAGCGACATCTTGTGCTTAGTCTTGAGATTTCGGCGGATGAATTTATACGATTTTTAATAAGCCTCAGTCAACAGCGTAAAACGTTTTGCGACTTGCTAGTTGTCTTTGAGCAAACTGCTCCCGGTGCAATCGCTGATCTAGCGAAACATCCCCTGAGTAAGTCGGCAGACTCAGAATTGGTAAAGTTAACCATTAGTAATGGGAAGTTTACAAAATAATGTTATAAACTCAATTAGCATCATTCAAAAACAATTTCTGAAAAAATTTTCTGATTTAAGTTTTCTAAAGAGATTTTAACGTAAAAATTACTCACTTTTGTTCATTAAAACATTACATCCTATTATATAAAAACATTTGAGATTTTTGTTGCTTTTTACTTAGAAGGTATTAAAAGGTGTGAAAGTTTGTCAACTATATAGTCACGGCAATATTTTCTTCCTTTTCATAAACTTTTAAAGTTTTCTGGACTGATATTCAAGGTGGCATTTGTCGAAAACGGTTAATTTGATCTACGCAAATTTTAGTTTATCCCAAAACATATTATGAACAGACCAATAGTAAAGATCCTGTTTACTCCCAAAGAAACTTAACTAACGTTAGTTTAAATTAGTAATAAAATAAACCTATAACATTGCCTTCATCCAATTAACGCTAAAGTTAACAATACACATTTTTAAGGTCAAGGTTTTGTTATAAATTATTATAACGCAAGACACTTTCAAAATATTTTGTAGTTGGCTGGTTACACTAATTGGTTTGAAATATGAGACCATTAGACTTTGAAATTTTAACCGTTCAAAGTAGTTAAAGTACAGATAAATTTGATAAACATTAAGGTCCAGCAGATTTATTCTTTTAAATAGTTATTTTTAAGGTTACAGATTTAACATAACCTTTTTTTCTTGAATAACTTTAATTAAATACAATGGATGTTATCTTACAAATCTTACCTCAACAATGACTTCAATTGTTCTTAGTTCCGAATGACAATACATGCAATTTTTTGTTAAAAAATAACTAAAAAAGTTGCATCGTCAACATTATTGCTACTTAGAAAAATGTTGGAATGTTCATTTATTTAATAAATAAAATAGTTTTGATGCGTGTAAAGAAATTTATATTTTTATTTGGAATAACACGTTAATGTTTAAAATTATTTAAAACAAAGAATGGCAGTCCATATTGTAACGAATATTTTTCAATACGTTACCCCTCTTTTAGATTTTGTTAGGGAAACAATTATTTACGTCCTTCGGCATCCCCATATGGTCGCGTTGTATAGTTTGTAGGAATGGGAAGTAGTTAGCGAAAGGCCAAAAGAGGGATCCAACGTGTTTCCATTGTTACTACTCTGCTAAAAGGAATCTCTATAGATGCCCGAAATTGCCCTCCTGTCACCACAGCCACTGATTTATAGTTTTACGATCGTCTTTAGAATCGACGGAGAATAGCGTATAGTGTGCATGCCACGTGTATTTATTATTGAACTCGAACCTTTGCCAGATTTTCTCGACCAATGCTTACAATTATAGTAGTGCGCCTCGATATTATTGTTTGGTGTAATTGTCACCGAATGTGTGCGCGTCTTGTGATCTCAAGAAAGTGAAACACATGTGAAACACATGGGCGCTTGAAATAAAGCCCGTGGAAATTTGGTGATTGGTCAAACCATAGTGTCCCTCCACGTGACAGCCCGTCATAGTAATTCGATTGGGTAACGAAAAAACCAGGATGGACCCAAAAAGTCACGTGGCCTATACAACAAAACTGGAAGACAAGAAGAAGAATCGAAGAAGAGGACCCGTATCTCCGGACCGAAAGGAAATGATGATCTTAAACACCCCGCTCCGGATGACCTTAATAGAAGGAACATAGTTTTCGCGCTGGTCGCATTCTATGGATGTCTCCAGCCAATTGATCAGTTATCGCCGGACAATGGTTTTCCTCTGCCGATCACCACCACGACATCGTAGACGATAGTAGTAGCCTCACCTTATCTCCAACGTCTCAAGCCTTCAACTCGTCTCTTCAACTCTACGAACTCTCTCCTCGCATCTACCTTTTTCATTTTATTTTCAAGTCTCGAGACCGACGATAATCAAGAATAGTGATGAGTACTTTTTATATGGCGCAATTAGTGTATATAGTAGACCGCGAATTTTTAGTAGTCTGGCATTGGTCGAGTGCATGCTGCATGTAGTTATTTTGGGGGTCATGTATATTAATCTAGTAGTATTTTATTTGTTAGCGGTATTGTTTGGTTTTTATTTAGTAGTTCGATTCGAAATGTTTGTCAATAGTAATTTTAGAAGTTGATCATTAAATCAGAATCAGGGTATGGCAAAACAACTTGTCCTTATTTAATAATTCATTAGCGTCCTTACGAACCATTTTAATCTAGTAGCATAGTGGTAGTATATGTCAACGCTAGGCACCTATAGGCCTATAGTAGTAGTAGAAAAGCGTTACAATATCTATATACCACAACAGCCAATCGACAACTGAAAAAAAACTAAGTATTTTATTTTTAAAGTTCAGACAACATTTTTCTTGTGAACCTGATTAACACGTTTGTTAACTGTTCAATAAAACAATTTCAAATGATAACATACAAATTATTATAAAAATGTTTAAACATTTTGTAATTTTTATCAGATTTGGCTGCTTTTAATTGTCTCCATCAATATGATCTTCGTCATAAAGTGCTTTTATTCCAAATTTCAAAACGAAAACGTTGACTTCTTCAAAGAATATATTGAAATAGCGGCTATTCTTCTGTTACAAGGTATAAAACAAATTATCATGAAGTAAAAAATACATTTTAAAGCTTATTATATCTCGTAAATTTGAAATAGATATGTTAAATCAAAAGCTTTTGATTTAGCTTCAACGATTCTGACTTTTTACAGGGTCTCACTCCCCTGATGTTTTCGAAAACTATTCTTTCAGGTTGCAATAGGGCAAAAGATTTATACTTTGAATTATGATACACTTGTATTTTCGCTTGAAAATAAAAAATAATCTTAGTAGTTTAATCGCGTTGACACCTCTCTTAAACATTTTCAGTGGGAAAGTATGCCAAGTGATGGGTTAAATTTAATCGGTCAAGCGTTTCTTAAGTTATGCACCGTTAAATAATGTAACGTGTTTAACAAAATACCGTAACAAAGGTTCACGAATTCGATAATTTGAACCATTCTATCGTAACCTATCATCCAATTTGTGAAGAGCATTGATTTGAAACTTCTCAGATTCATTAAGAATAATCGTGGAATATTCATTTCAGTTGGGCAAACGTTCAAAAGTAAAACGCCTGTTAAAATGTCTTTAATCAATTGCATTTGAAGCTTTAGGAAAATAAAATTTTTCAAAATAGCGAAATAATAAGGAAATTATTTCAATAACCAATGTTTGTCATTGACAGAAAGAATAAAACTGAAAAATACGCTAAAAATCTTTACTAATTTGTTATGGCAATAAAGATTTCATTAAAAATTTCAAACAAATGAATTATTGATTGGGAGAAGGCTAACTTAAAATTTTAGGTTGGATTTCATTATCATAAACAAATAATATAAAACATTAATAAAAAACTGTTTATTTTGATTTCAAGTGTTCGATTAAATGTTCAAATTACATTTCATTATTTTGTAAGCAGTAATAAACCCAATTTTTAAATTCTGAATTTACCGCTGTTAATTGTTTTGATGTGATATTTTGGCAACAGTCGCTTCTGAGATCGGCGATGGGTGCTCGGTAAATGACTGTTTATATGTGACAAAAAAGTCGCATTTGTTTAAGTCGGGAAAGCATCAATGCAGGTCATCGCTGTCCAATTTGTCTTCAGGAATATTATCGATTAATATTTCTAACATTTCTGTTTCTAATGTGGCGGCACCCCATTTTGTATATAAATCCAATTGTAGTGAAATTCGTCTAGGTGGTTTTAAACAATTTCGGTTTTTAACGAATAAACTAGATTTTGCAACATGTGCAATAAGCTGCACAACTTAAGTATGTGATAATTAAATTTTTCAACGAGGTAGGTTTTCCACACATTTAGTTGTTTTAGATGATGAGTATGTGTTGCTCGGAAAATGTTATGAACTTGTGTTGAACACTTAAATCAATTTAAAGATGATTTACATTTAATTATAAAATAATATTAATAATAATAATAATAATTGATTATTGGAACTTGTTATTCAACGGTACGTCCCTCACTCCGCATACCTTGCAAATAAACTACTTAACGCAATTTTGAAATTTCCTAGCTTGAGAATAAAGTTATCAAAATTCATATCATACGTCTTTTGCCTCACCTCAAGGTTCATATAAAATAGGGAATAGGGATAGTTTTGGAACGCAGCTGTATTATAAAATAAAAGCTTTTGCTGCATTTTCTAATAATATCTTTCTTCATTTCACATGTTTTAAAATAAAAATAAGTAAATTAAAAAAATTAAACTTTTTAGGTTTAAATATAGCAAATTATGATCCTGTAAACAAGATGTTCTGGAGTTTTTGTTTGATCCCATTGTATTTCATCACCATATTCTTTTGCGGAGAAATGTTGTCAAAAATGACGTTACCAGAATCTCCCAAGTATTTCGACAGCATTGCTGATGTAACAACAGTGCCCACACTTCAAATAAGAGTTCCTAGAGACACTCCAGCTCATTACCTATTATTAGTAAGTTCTGATAACGCATGGTAACTTAATAAAGGACCGAACCAAAACCTTTTAGAACATCCCACGAATCATGTTTGTTTAATTTAGGTCTATTGGTGAAAACACGTTTACCTAGTTTCCACCTCTAACGATGTTTTAATACTAGTAAAACGGTTTCAGTCAATTCAGTACCGAATATAACCGAAAACGTTCATATACATAACTTTCATTAAATCGTTAGCAACATCGTTAGTTTACGACTTAGTATGTCAAATATTCAGGGCGTGTTCTATGGGTCCCAATGAGTAAAAAATTAACATGGGTCCTAGATTTCTTAGTTTACAATATGTACACCCCTAAAACTATAGTCAGTTACAGGCTAAGAAAGACAAAATATATAGTACAATCGGCGCAAGGATGCCTCAGATCATTTCCGGTCATTTCACCGCGCGAAATTTGAATTTGGCCATTTTACGGTCGAATTTGAATTTTGCTCTTTTCGTCAACTTTTAGCGCCATATAGAGACCAAAATTGGAATCTTTATTTTTTATTTCATAATTGTGGTGGCGAGCAAATTTAAAAGATAAAGCATTCCTATCATTCTTAAATTTAAAATAGTATGTATAATAAAATTTTGTAAATTTATTTCTACGTCTTAGCAGTTAAATCTGCCGTTTCTTTTAAAATAGTTACCCGGCTTTCTTGGGCGCAACGTTGTATTAATGAGCTATAGTCGTTTAAAATTATGTTTTTCTCTTTACTTGTTAAAGTGTTGGTTGCACGAAAAATCGATAGTAATAAAAACGAAAGAATGCGGGCTTGTTTTGAAGCCCAGGACGTTCTCTTTCCAAAATGTCATTGTCGAAACAAATTTCCAAGCCTAAGTGTATTAACTTTGAGTCCGAAACTGACCTTTTTCGCTCCTCAAAATCCTGAAATTTTCGGTGAATTTCTCTCCTCCGTAGCACGAGCAATTTGGGGCAAATCAAAGCTGTAGTTTTATTCCTAAAATAGAAGGAACTGAAGTGGAGGGATTCTGTTTACTTGTAGAAGTTTTCAAACCAGAGGTTTTTAATCATAATATCAGGCTTATTATCGAAATAAAAAAATTAAGCGCGCGCTAAGCGGCGCGCGCGACCCGACGTGTAACAAAAAATTTACGAGGAGCCGTTGGTTTCATATCGTTTTTCTACTACGTAGGCTTGTGTATGCCTATTTCAATTACTACTGCGTAGGACTTTTTCCTGGGTAATAAATCAACCTGCTTTTAATCCCAGATGTAAAGAAATGTATTACAGACAATTAGCCAATGATACGCTTCGCATTTTCTGACGTCATGGTCGCCGAGAAAGTCTAGAATTCGCCGAAAAACTCGATTTCCACCATTTCGACTTCTTTTTATAATAATTCTAAGACCACTTAACCGATTTTGATGAAATTTTCTGTATTTGCTAAAAAATGTTTGCTCTTTCTAATGAATCATTAATTAGCCATAGCGAAAATTTTGTGCAACCAACACTTTAACAGTAAACCTTTATCATGTTTTTTATAGTAACCTCTCGGGCTATTTAAAATATTTGGAGCTTCCATTATCGAAAATTCTTTAGCAAAATAATTCGGCTGTATTCAGTAATTAAATTCATGACAACATGAAATTAAAAATAGATTCCAATTTCGGTTCCTAGATGGCGCGAAAATACGATGAAAACCCCAAAATTTAAATTGACCGTAAAGTGGCCAAATTCCAATTTCGCGCGGTCGGCTGGCCGGAAATGGTCTGAGGTATCCTTGTGCCGACTGTACTATATATTTTGTCTTTCCTAGCCTGCAACTGACTATACCCACAAATCAATAAACAGCCATTTAAATGACGCACTGTATTCTTACATGAACCAAATTAAAATTTATAACAAGTGGCGTCAGAACATTACTTGTACTTTTAGAACTAAGTCTGGCAAGGGATAGAAGCTATTTTACAATATTGAGACTAATCCAAACAAAATTGAAAATAAAATATTGGTCGTTACAATTGCTTTTAATTACCAAAATTGAAGATTTCAATTCCGACAATTTCCGAAAGGATTGAATTTAAAGTTTTCTAGTAAGTCGCGCTACAGAGCGAATAAGAAATCTTTAAATCAATTTCGTTAGAAAATTGTAAGTAGCTCCTCCGAATGCTTAGCTTAGACGATACAGAAGGTTACAATAGTGTGCACCTATTTATTAACCGTAATACAAATTGCGAATAATACGGCAATTTTTTTAATAAAAACGAATATGCCGATATATTTTGCATTCATATATTCCGACCGAAACGAGTATAGGTGGCGTAACAACCCTGGCTTCTCCAAAGTAGCGCCTTGGATCTAGCATTTGCAACAGGTCATTTAAAAAGTCATAAGAACGTTGGTTCTTAAGGGGGAAGACTACTGTGGCCCTTGTCTACTTTCGCGCTATTTCAAGCTGAACTCTTTTAATTTTGTATTTTAACTTATAAAATTAATATCTAAGTGTAGAAACGCCTCTTGTTTAGCGCCTAAAATAATTTTTACAATTTTAAATTTAAAAGTAATTAAGTTATTACGTTTTAATTCGGACCCCCGGAGCTAAACAAGTCGGGCAAGTGCCCAAATTACCCTTTAGTTAGGACCTTATATTTCGTTAACTATTAATATTAGAATTATCAAAATTATTTTAAGCACTAGAGGAAGGTTCAGCCTAATAATAAATTTTTTTTTATATACAGGGTCTTTTTTTTTGCTCGGAAAAGTGTTTTTTTTCAAAAACTATTTATAGTACCGATTTCAAATTTGGAAGGTCAATTCTCTATACCGGGGGACATCAGTTTGAGAAATTTGAGCGTTTTCGGTAATGTTTTTCACCAATTTTGAAAAATTATTTTTCGACCACTAGGTGCGAGATAAAAAATTTCTATTATAAAGTTGTAGGCCGTCATCGAAAACCCTTAAAAATTGTTCACTCGACGATAAACAATTTATTTATCAGTGAAAATTCGAGCTTGAAAAATTTACAAGTTGGTGAAGCCAAATTACGATTGTTTGAAACGATAATTGAAACCGAATTACCTAATCCAGTTGAAACTTTGGTTAAAAAAACGATCGGATTTAAAAAACACGAGGCTATAGGTCAATCCTAAACATGCATTGGGTATTTAAAGGAAAACTTTGGGAGATTATTATCAGTGTTTGATAATATTTCGAACAATGCCTCGTTATTCAGTAGCTGAGCGTACCGAGATAGTTGCCATTTATTATGGAGAAGCAGCGCAAAACCTTAGAAGAGTGACTGAAATCTTCGCAGAAAGACATCCAAATGGAGCACCATCTGTAAATACAGTAAGACGAGCAATTCACGATTTCAATCAATTTGGTAACTTGCAACCTAGGTTTCGCGGATTGGGTCAACCGGATTTAGACTTCGAGAACAATGTACTCGCGTACTTTGTGGCATATCCTCGTCACAGTTGCGCTAACGCCGCTGCTGATTTGGGTTGTTCTGCAAATCGTGTGTGGAAAATTCTTCGTAAGAATCGCTATCACCCATACAGAGCTACGCTCCACCAAGGACTAATTGACGGAGACCATCAAAGACGTTATGAATTTAGCAACTGGTTACTAAATGCTGTCCAAGAAGATAGACAATTTTTGCGCCATGTTTTGTTCTCCGACGAAGCGTCATTTTCTAGAGATGGGCCCTTTAATCATCAAAACAGCCATCTTTGGTCTGACATCAACCCACATTGGGGTTTTGAATATCATCACCTGGTTCAATTTGAACGGGTCAATGTTTGGGTTGGACTTGTTGGAAACCGTTTGATTGGTCCCTTTTTCCTGCCGACGAACCTCAACGGCCAAAGGTATTTACATTTTCTACATTGGCTGAAAGACGTCAGTTGTGGTTTCAGCAAGATGGTGCCCCTCCGCATTTTTCCCGGCAAGTAACTGAGCACCTCAACAACGAGTTTCCTGAAAGGTGGATAGGGAGAAATGGTCCAGTGCATTGGCCAGCAAGGTCACCTGACCTAACACCACTGGATTATTTTATCTGGGGATTCGTTAAAGCAAAGGTATACGCCACGCCCATTGAAACTAGGGAGGAACTCATTAGACGAATAATCAGTGCTTGCCGAGACGTCACACCAGAAATTGTAGAGAAAGCGTTTGAGAACTTAATTGTCCGCGCACAAACCTGTGTTGCAGCCAATGGTGATATTATTGAAAATGTTTTGTAAAAATTTATGTGAATAAAATATCTGCATTTAAAAACCAAACGTGTACATTTTTTCAAGTGTGAAAACTCTACTACGTTTGTATTAGACTTGTTCCCTTTTCAATTATCGTTTCAAACAATCGTAATTTGGCTTCACCAACTTGTAAATTTTTCAAGCTCGAATTTTCACTGATAAATAAGTTGTTTTTCGTCGAGTGAACAATTTTTAAGGGTTTTCGATGACGGCCTACAACTTTATACTAGAAATTTTTTATCTCGCACCTAGTGGTCGAAAAATAATTTTTCAAAATTGGTGAAAAACATTACCGAAAACGCTCAAATTTATCAAACTGATGTCCCCCGGTATAGAGAATTGACCTTCCAAATTTGAAATCGGTACTATAAATAGTTTTTGAAAAAAAAACACTTTTCCGAGCAAAAAAAAAGACCCTGTATAGCACTCTATACGGTGGAGGTACGTCGTTTTCCGCTCCGTGTTTTTTCGTGCTTTTAACCGGTTTTTCGCTACGTACGGTATCGAGTTTTATATTTTTCGGAAGAGGGTTCTTCGCGTATTATTATCTTTTGTGCGAGTATCATTAACTTTAAAGTTAGTCTGTTTTCCGTTTTTTGCCTTTTTAGGCATGACTGGTTTTGAAAAGTCGGTTTATTTTTATTTCGGGAGCGCGCGAGCGCACGGAATTGTTTTCAATTATCACGCTGCCGACGTTTTTATTCTCCAAGTTCGCATTTTCCATTTCTAAGTGATACTGGATACGTGACGTCGTATATCGCTACTCTGGACTGTAATTGGTTTTTGACGAATTATACGCCCGCAAATTTGGATTGACGGTTCAGTAAAATCGGTGCGACGATTGGCGACGCTCGTGCCTTCTCCATGGCCCCATCCTCGGACAGTTGCCTGAAGTGTAAACAACGGTTTTTGGGAAAGCAGCGTCGTGTTCCCTGTGGTCACTGTGGAAGACGCATTCACTGAGGTTGCGCTTCGCACTTCACACACGAGGAATTCGATAACCTTTGGGACGGATCTGATCCCAAACTGAGCAAATATATTTGTCCACGGTGCCACACTAAACTTAAAAAGGAACGCCAGAAGCTTTTAACGCGAGTGTCTCTTCTTCAAACTCTAACACTACTTCTGGTACTTTGGGGGAGGGGGACTCCTCGCATGCCACAGACTGTAGTACCTCGAAAATGAATGGTTCAAACAATTCTAGATCTACTCTTCCTAAAGGAGTATCTAGGGAGCGAGACTTTAGCGACTTCAACGATATTCTTAACGAGGTTTTCAAAATGGACAGTCTTTCACGTGACAAGCAGTCGATTCTTGACTCCTCTCATTACAACATCATCTTACTCGTTGACCTGGTCAGAGACCTTCAAGTGACTGTCTCCTCACTCGCCTCTGACAATGCCAGCTCTAAAGCAACCATCTTGGCTTTAACTTCTGAAATAAGTGGTCTTCGTTCTGAAATCGCTACTCTAAAAAACATACCTACCGTACAACAATCAACCTGCCCCACTGTTCCAGCACTCGCGATGCCGACTCCGGGAAATCTTTCTCCCGACTGCTATCCTCCCATCTTTAAAACCCATCAATCGTATTCTACTATGGTCAAATCTGCCACGCCCACTGCAAGTCAATCTTCATCACTTTCCGCAATCACATCAAATAGTGATCGTGTCATCTCTGCTTCGTGGGGTGTTCCCGTTTCTAAACCCACACGCGACAGCTTCAAAGGGACAAAAACTGAGTCAAAACTAAAGTCTGCTACCACGCACCTGAGACCTCCCAGGAAGGCCTTGTTTGTGACTAGACTATCTTTCGAAACATCGGAAAAGGACATTCTGGAAATCCTTCAAGACGAAACCGGCCTACAATCTATCAAATGCACTTAACTCAAAACTAAATTTGACTCTTCCTCTTCTTTTCATATTAGCGTAGATTTACCCGAATTTTCAAAATTGCAGGAACCAGGTAACTGGCCAACTAATTGTTTGTTTAAAGAGTTTCGTGGTAGACTGCGTGATGAGCGCATAGAAGCTCATAATAAAAATACCCGGTAATGGCTAAATCTATCAATATTGGTTATCAAAATGTTCGCGGTCTTCGCACTAAATCGTAAAATTTCTTTCAAAACGTAAATTGAACTTCCCTTGACATCATTTGTATAACTGAAACCTGGTTTAACTCTACTCATTTCAATTCGGACTATTTCCCCTGTAACTTTAACATTTTTCGCTCCGACAGAGACAACTCTAATAATCCTGATATTCGAGGTGGAGGACCTTTAATATCAATCAATAACAAATTTACGGTTTTACGCCGCACAGATCTGGAGGCTCTTCCGGAATGTGTTTTTATAGAGGTCAAAATTCACTCGGTAACTTCTCTCATTATTGGCAACGTTTATTTTTCCCCATGTGACAGTGACAAACTCTACGAAACCTTTAGCTCCCATTGGCAACTCCATACTAATAACTTAAATTTAGGCACCGATATAATTATTCTCGGGGATTTTAATTTACCGAGGGTTGATTGGTCGTATAACAGCGCAGTTGACTGCCGTCACAACACTTAGAAAAAAGTGGCCCATATTTTGGACGTTTGCTATTCAAACAACCTTCGCCAAATCTATAATTTCAAAAACACGTTCGGGAATACTCTGGATCTGTGCTTCACTAATGTCAATAATTTGAAAATCTCGCGCATGGCGACCCCCTTTGTTGATATCGATAAAGCCCACCCAACATTTTCCTTGGAATATTCTTCTGACCTTGACAAGGCTATTCCTGTTACCTGCAAATCGTACAGTTTTGCCAAAGGCGACTACCTTAAGCTATATACCTACATCCGTGATTATGATTGGTCCCCATTCTATAGTGAAACCAATGTAGATATATGTGTTGACACGCTGACCAGCGTTGTGATCACCGCCATGGACACCTCAATCCCTAAATTTGTACACAAAGGCTGTAAAAAATTCCCCAATTGGTATTTCGCGGAATTATTAGCAGCTCTAAGGCGCAAAAAATATTATCATCAAAAATACAAACGGACTAGAAATCCCCGCGACTTTGATCTTTTTCGGCACTTTCGTTCGTGTTCCAAAAATTTGTTACAGAGAGACAGCAAGGAAAATACGGAAACCATCTGCAATATGGCTCTTCAACACCCAAAAATGTTTTGGAGCTATATAAATAATAACATTAAAGGCAAACCCATGGACATTCGGCTCAAAAAAGACTATAATTTGATTACCAACCCTACCGATCTCGCGAATGAGTTTCTAAGTGTTTTCTCTAAAATCTCTGTTGACAACATTCCGGCCATCCAAATTTTCGACTACGATACCACTGTTTTACATTCATATGCCTTTTATCACGTTAAAATTTCGTCATTGGATATTAAAGAGGCCATATTGGGCCTTAAATTAACTTTCTCGACTGGCATTGATAATATTCCAGCATTTCTAATTAAAGGTTGCGGGGACCTATTTATACCGCTTTTAGAATACTTATTTAACCTCTCCATTAAACTTAACAAATTCCCCACTTTATGGAAGACGTCTATCGTTAGCCCAATTTTAAAAGGTGGTTTTGCCGGAAATCCAATAAACTACAGGCCTATTTCACTCCTCTGCGTATTCGCGAAACGTTTTGACCGAATTATGCACAAATATATATCTAACTGGTTTAATAACTTTCAAAATTCTACCCAACACGGTTTCTTAAAGGGCAAAAGCGTGGAGACAAACCACGTAAATTTTTTAAATAATGTATCTCACGCTGTTGAAAATCAAAAACAAATTGACGTAATCTTTCTTGACCTAGCAAAAGCTTTTGATCGCGTGTCCAATCCACTTATCTTGAAAAAAATAGAATGTCTCGGTGTCCATGGTAATCTACTACGCTGGTTAAGCGACTATCTATCTACTCGTGCAAATCTCTTAAAATGTAACGGTGTTGTCACTGATGTAAGTTACGATACGAATTGCGGGGTACCCCAGGGTAGTTCCCTGGGACCCCTTTTATTTAACATTTACATCTACGACCTACAATTTTAATTCAAAATTCCACTCTCTATCAATTTGCAGACGATAACAAGCTATGCAAAACTATTAACAACGTGACCGACCCTTTAAATTTACAAGATGATCTCAACAAAATTTCTATATGGTGTTCTAAAAACAATTTACCCGTTAACCCCTCCAAATCCACTGTAATATCTTTCAGTAGAAAAACTGAATTAATTCGATCCGTCTTCAAAATTAACGGTGATACAGTCCCACGCAAAGATTCGACCAAAGACCTCGAAATATACCTTGAGAAAGGGTTATACTTCCGAGATCACGTCCATCATATTGTTAATATCTGCAGAAGGCTATTAGGTGTTATCTTAAAACTTGCCAAAAAAATCAATTCCAAATTTCACTTTATTCTTCTGTATAAAAGCTTAATTCGGTCTAAACTCATGTACGGTTCGTTGGCGTGTGGAGGCTGTAGCGCCTATCTACTTTTAATTATTGAATCAGTACAAAAGAAATTTATCGAATATTTACATCCTAACTTTATAAAAAGTCATAGTTATAATTATATTACATTACTAGGAGATTTGCAAATTGATCAATTATCTGTAACCCGGGAAAAATCCGAACTAATATTTTTATATAAATTGTTAAAAAATCAGATTCCTAGCGAGGACTTACTTTCCAAAATAAACTTCGTTGTCCCTAACTATTATACAAGGCACCCCCAATTGTTCAAAATTTCTAAAAGCCTTTTAAACCCCATTAACCGAATTTTAAGAACTGCCAACAAATATACTGAAGTAGTCGATTTATTTAACTGTAAATTATCTGAACTTAAAACTTTACCGGCTCTTAATACGTAGGAGCCGTGAAAACTGTTATCAATTAAAACTATATTATGCTTTTAACCTTTCGGTCATTTTTAAACACTTTGTACATATAATTTTTATGTAATGTGTGTCAACTAGCTGACGCTGTAATAGTGTTGTTTTGATACACAATAATCAAGTTTCCATTTCCATTTCCATAATTCAATTATGTAATTGTTAAAAAAGAAACGATCAGCTTGAACGAAAAAGAGGCTTTTACTGTATTCGTTCCCCTTAAATAAACTTATCAAATAAACACACGATGCAAAAATTATATTAAAATTATTATTAATATAATAAAAAAACGAATAACCATGATGAAAAACTATTAGCGTCTGCTTAAGGCGCTACTAATCTAGGTTTCAATGAAATTCCTCTTGAATCTGGGAAAAAATGACCCGATTTAATGTGGAATAATGTTTATTTGCTCCCATGGCCTTGGCCAACCAATTGTAAGATAATATTAAAATAGACAGGTAATTTAAGATCAAAGGATTACTTTCAGTATGCCACGGATGATATTAAAAAGCAAGCTTACCAACAAGTTTTGAACACGAATGGCCTGTTTGGAATTATGGAAATAGACGTAAATGAGGAACTCGAAGAAATGGCGAAAGGATCGAGAGTGGACGTAATCGAGTATTTTTCAATTTTCCTTGCACTTGTTGAAATCGTGGATTGCCCTTTGATTTCCAGCACTTATCACCTTGCAAAGGAACCGTTTATGACTCATCCATCTTCATTGTTAATACGGAAAGGATACCAATCTCCTCTTGTTCAAGTCATGAAAAACGTGTAAGAAAGTATTATGCAATATTTTACTTCAAATCTTTGGTTTTAAATTATTTATACATCTATTGACTTATCCCTAAACCACAGAGCAAACATTTTACTCTACCATTAATATAAAACTATCAAAAGTCAAAGTTTAGGCCAGAGATTCCAACAGTAGACCGGTTTCGCCCTTTTGGGGCTCATCAGTACTAGGAACTCTGGCTATCCTCGAAAATCTGCCGATATCAGTAAAACTAATAAACATTCTGTAAAAAATACAGAAAAAACTAAATAAATTTTATAATACCTTAGTTCATTTAACAGATTTGCTTTTGTAAAAATTACAGAAAAAAGATGTAATTATTACCACACCTTTGTCTAAAAACAACCGTCCCCAAGTCTGACAGGCTGTGTAGGTTAAAATAAAGTGGCTAAATATTTTTGGCTTCAATAGTTGTATTTCTTTGTAAAAATGTGCATTTATTAAAAGGTATCGTGTTGAACGGAGCTTCAGTGTTTTGATAATTAAATGTAAGGGAATTTGCCTTTAAATATAGTTGACAATAGGAATTGTTAGACTGTGTTCACCAATTGGTTATAGTAAAAAATGGAAAATTTTCATTTAGACCACTTTTTCCAAATTGAGATTTAAATAAATGATAGTATATTGTGCAGAGTATCAAAATTTAAAACTCAAATTTCAAAAAGTTGCCTTAATGAAAATTTTCTATATCCTACAATATTCTATGGGTGAACACAGATTAACAATGCCTATTTTCAACTATATTTAAAGGCAACTTCCCTTACATTTAATTCTGAGAACACTGAAGCTCCGTTCAACACGATAACTTTAATAAATGCAATTTTTTACCAAGAAATACAACTATTGAAGCCAAAAATATTTTGCCACTTTATTTTTAACCTACAAAGCGTTTCAGACTTCAGGTGCAGGGTATCAAAATTTCAAATTAAAATTTGAAAAAACTATCTAAATGAAAATTTTCCATCCTCTACCATAATTACTCAATGAGTGAAAACATTTTAACAATGCCTATTGTCAACTATATTTAAAAGCAACTTGAAAACACAGTACCTCTGTTCAACGCGATTAATTTAATTCATGCAAATTTTTCACACATAAATAAAACTATTTAATCCAAAATTATTTAACCACCCTTATTGCTCTAAGTATAATTAGTCATAGTCAGTATTGGGTAAGGTTGTTTATAAGTTAGGGTGAAAATAATATTAGGTGTGCTAATTTTTTTGAACGTTTCCCGTATTTAGCTAAGCCTAGGCCATTTGTTTATATGAAAAATACAATGCATATATTTACTCATCTTTAATGATTTCATTATTTACTTAAGTATTATTTAATTATTATGAAATTCTACTTACTTATTTGTTGTGATGATAAATTTATCTGCATGGCAATTTCTGGCAAACTTCGATATTATGAGTGAACCACGACCTACCCTATACGTTACTTAACAAGAGGGCAAGACATAGGGCATTTGGTATTAATATGTAACACAGGCGCTCCTTAAACGACCCTTTAGATGCAACATAGATGTTCCATGTTAAAGAGATGTCCTATGGACATATAGAGTACGGATTAGACCACTTAGAGTACACGTATTGCATTTTTAAATAAGTAAATAGCATCTAAGCCATACATAAGGCACACCTGTAAAACATATGAAGGCATTTTATGTGTTCAACCGATGTTTTTAGGCGCTCTTTAGATGTTATAAAGATTTGCAGTGTAGCGACTGCCATGCAATAATTGGTGTAGAATTTCACTATAAGTTGCAATGGACTGCTCACATATAGGGCACTCTGAATGTTTATTAATATAAACCTTTCGTTATTTTAACAATATTTTCTTGAAAAAATACACATTTTGGTCGTTTATCCCTTGACAAACTAAGAGCGCAGAATATAGAAAAAAAATTAGGGATACCACACTTTTCGGATATTGTTTTTGTTTCCGGGATACAGCTGTGATGTTTGTACCGCTACTTTAAGTTCATTTACTCTGACTACCGACGAGATGAAAATATGGTAATGGTTATGCAATACATTTCAGTGTGAAATATGTTGTCGATATAGAGCATTCCTTTGAAATTTTTCTACCTTCATTAAAGAAACTAACAATAGACTTGAAATTCAAATAGATGTAAAAGTTTTAACCAAGGAATTTAAAAAAAAACATTCCACGAAAAGTGTTTATTGTGACCGATATTACATAATTTTATCTTAATTATGCAATTTAAGAAATGCAATTTTTTTTATTAATATCCCTAAAATTAGACAAAGAAATCAAACCCTTTGGTGCTATTTAAAGGGTCATGGACAAATGTGACCGCATTTAGTTTAAATATCGATAGCTAGTGGTTACACTAAAAGTAAGAAGGAGACTTCCCGGGGTGTTCCTCTCCGATTTTTTTCAAACTACAGGGTTAAGTAGACCTTCATGTACATTGAAAGTTCCCAAAGGGAAAAGTTTCAATGGCCATTCGTTTTGCCAAGGCAACCATAATGTTTTTCACAACTATTTTTTTTTATATAAAATAGCATTACAAAATCACGGCTTGTAAACCCTTACGAATTTACCGAATTTTATTGATTTTAACCATTTTTACCAATTTACCCTAATTTATAAAACCCAATTGTTTCGCAAAATTTAATTTTTTTTGAAAATGGCAAACCGTGATTTTCTCATGCTATTTTACGTAGATAAAGTTTAAACTTGATTTCAAGGTACATGAAGGTCTACTTAATGGCCGAGTTTGAAAAAAATTGGGGAGGAACACCTCGGGATGCCTCCTTGTACGAAGAAAGTTTTCATTGCCTTGACTCGATCAATATAATTAAAACCCTTCCACAAATCGGAAAAATGTATCACATTTAGAGAGTAATTTAATTTATAGAAATTGATTGAATAGTTATACATTTTTAGGTGGTTGGAAATCCAAATAATAATTTATTCTTTTTTAAAACAAAAATTAAGTTATTTTAAGATCAGGATCAGATTATCGAGTTTGAAAATTAAAACAACCAAAAACTGCAAAAACGTGTATTTATGCGAAACAAAGTTAATTTCGAAGTTGTAACTTGGGAAAGTTGTTCTTCACTTTGACACGATATTATATTTGTCTAAAGCGAATACTTACGCTGAATTTCTTCAAAAATCTGGAACATTTTCTTTATGTTTAAATTAATAGACCTGTTTGCTGTATAGTAGATAACACATTTACGTGTAGATAGGCACCTACAAATAATAATATATGTTTTTGTCGTTTGGCTCAAATTAAAGATAAATCTGTTAAACATATGCCCCTACGTTTAATATCAAAATTGGTTTGGCTTAAGCCGTACACACTCGCTCAGACCAAACGTTCTATGAAGTAATGAAACACGGATAATTGTTTTTATAACAACAGAACTTCAAGATACATCGAGGCTGGACTAATGGCAATCGACATCAACTGGAAAATCACGAAAGAAGTCTCTTGCCAAACGTTGTTTACGGAACCTACTTTGGAAGACATTTCTGCTTTATCGTACAAAAATGTGTTACCAGCACGATTTATCTTAATAACAGGAACGATAATATCAATCGTGTGTTCGTTCCTCGAATTTATAATTTATCGACGTGACGTTAGACTTCGATGAAAATAAATTCGTCGTAAAAAATATACCAGCACAAGATTTTATGGATCTGCATATATTTATAATGCTTTACTGTCTAATCTCAGTGAAATATATTTGACTCATTTAAAGTAAATAATATCTGCAAAGCAAACCCACCTTTGTACTTAGCAAAATAAATATCTTTATTAAATGTTCGTTCGCGCAAACACCGTTCTTTTGTCACAGGCTTTCCTCCTTTTTGGCTTTAATTTGATAATAAAAATTAGTTTTCTGGTATAAAACGTTGGTCTATATCTAATATAATATACAGGGTGTTTCAAAAAGGGTGGAATGAGCGAACACCATACGGATTACACGGATTATTTTAAGACGAAAATGTTCTATGACATTGTTTCGATTTGGGCCGCCGTTTAGAAGTTACGAAACATTTGATGTATTGATGACCCCTAATTTTAAAGCTAATTTTTATGAAATAATCAACGTAAATAAATATTCCCTTTTTTTGCGTGAAGAAAGCGGCGATCCTATTTTTCATTTTTTGAGAATAAAGCGTTGACGCTATTTTCCCTTTTTTGCGAGAAGAAAGCGGCTATCCTATTTTTTTTTCGAGAAAAAAGCGGCGATACTATTTTCTTTTTATTGCGAGAAGAAAGTGACGATCCTACTTCCCCTTTTTGCGAGAAGAAAGCGGTGATCATAGTTTCTCCATTTAGGCGAGAAGCAAGCGGCGATCCTACTTCCCCTTTTTGCGAGAAGAAAGTGACGATCCTGTTTTCCCTTTTTTGCGATAAGAAAGCGGTGATCTTAGTTTCCCCATTTTTTGCGAGGAGAAGGCGGCGATCCTACGTTCCCCTTTTTTCGATTACAAAGCGGCAATCCCATTTTACCCTTTTTGGGAGAAGAACACGGCGAACCTATTTTCCCCTTTTTTGGGAGAAGAAAGCGTTGAACCTTTTGTCCCCTTTTTTTGCGGGAAGAAAGCGATGAACCTATTTTCCCCTTTTAAGCGAGAAGAAAGCGGCGATCTTATTTTCCCTTTTTTTTGAGTAGAAAGCGGCGATCTTATTTTCCTCTTTTGGCGAGAAGAAAGCGGCTATCCCATTTTCCTCTTTGTTGCGAAAAGAAAGTGGCGAACCTATTTTACACTTTTTAGCCAACAAAAAGGCGTTCATATTTTTAAACCCTTGTATGTGGAACGAAAACAGCGGTCCACATTTCATCCCTTTAATGGTGAAACGAAAACCACTCTCCTCTTTTTAACTCTATTTCCCTCTTTATTTTCGAATCGAAAATGGCAATCCTCTTTTCCCCTATTTATTTGTGAAACCTAAACGGTGATCCACTTTATTACATCTCGAATAAGACAATAAAGCAATATTTCTACCTTTTCACTAGTTATTAAGAAATAAAAGTAATCCTCCTCTTCTTCCCACTCATTTATGAGTCGAAATTGAATCTAAATATTTTTTTAAAAGGCTATCATCTATTAAATAACTGGGGATCAATAAAAGATCATTACTTAGCTTGGAAAAAATGCCCAACTATGGTTGCCCAAATGACTTACTACATTTTGGTTTAGAATCTTTGTTCAAAGATTTGCCCAATCTTCTCAAAAATTGCAAGCCAGCTAAATTTTGACATAATATGCTTTGTACGGACAAATTTTGATGGCAGAAAAAGACGCCTTAAAATGGTTTATAGGCATCGAATGCTTAAAACTTGATCTTAAATAATTCAAATTAAAAACCAATAGGAATAAACTGGAACCCACAGTGACGAATCGTACGAATTTCAGACGATATTTTGGCGGAAATGGATCTTATTGAAATATAAAGCAGACGAAATCAAAATAAAGTGCAAACGGGGAAACGTGGAGCGAGATTAAAGGGAATATAACCTCTGGTATTTCTGTCGTCCTCCGAGGGTTCCAATACTGTCCGCTGCCTCCCATGGCTTTTCAAACTTGTGGCGCTGATAATCGTTGATTGTGAAGGGAATAAAGGAAATTGATGGGGTCTTCCATAATGAACGCGTTAAAGGTTCTATTCCCTTTAAGGAGGAAAATAATATTTGTGTAATGGTGAAATACTAAGAAAGCGAAAGGCGTTCCAAAAGATAAATAATGGAATCGGAAGAAGTTTAAAGTGGCAAATTAAATTTTTTTGAGTTGAGATCTGCTAGAACGATCATGATCTTTTGGTCCACATCATAGATCTAGGATTCCTTTTCCTTAACACACCGTGGTTTTTGATAATTGTGGGGTCAGTATCTATCCCGCAGTGCTTTTAGGAATGAAGGACCCTTCAACTGCAAATAATTATTGAACGCCCCCGAAAAAACAAAACCAGTACGTAAAAAATCTGTTTAGTGCCCCATTTTGGCATTGTAACGTGAATCTTTTGACAAAAATATCCATTTTCGACAATCATTTTCCTGGATTATCGTTAGACTAAAAACTATTAAAACGATCATAAATGTTTAAAACCATAATTTTTACGATAATGAGTATTATTAGAAAAAAATTAATACAATGACGGATACTTCGTGGTTAAATTTCTTTTATTTATAGTAAAATCGAGCTTGAGTAGGAGCCACGGTTCGAAATAGGGCTTCTAACGATGATCGGAATAAGGCAATCTGATTACTATTTATCATATAAGATATATCGCCGATAAAAAACCTGAATTAACTGGCTACCTGTTCCTTTTTTAATCTGACCTGCGGCAATCTAGTTTTGTTATCTCGTTTCGGTAACCGACGAGGCCACAGATATAGAAAGCAGTTATTTTCTCTGATAAGCGCGTAGATAACTGTCTATATGATGTCTACTTTCCGACATCTAGTTGAATGTTTTTTATTCTTTTAAATTTTTGTATAGCAACAAAAAAATGGCTTAGTTCCAAGAAGTCAATATAAATATATACTAAAAAAGTATATCCGCCGTTATCGCGGGTTAAAGATACAATTTAAAAAACAGATCAACCCGTGAAAGTCATATAGGCTTGTCAGATAAGCGCAAAAGCGTATCCGCGTACTGCCGTTAGAGTAAAAAATCCGTTATCCGCTAAAGGTATCGGATTAAAAATAATCCAGTTCATCTGTGAAAGCATCAGACACCAGATCAGCGTTAGAAGCCCTAGTTCGAAAGCTTGCTCGATTTTATTATAAATAAAATAATTTTAACCAGGTAGTAAACGTAATTTTATTATTTTTATATTAAAAAGACATATCAAATATTCGTTTACGCCCTAATAGTTAGCGCTTTAAAAGTCCTTGAGTGGTATACATTATATAATAAAAAATAAAAACAAGGTAGCTAGTAATAACAATTTCCCAGATTAATCTGTCGTGTTACCGTGCCTTTTGTTTAATTTGGTATTTTAAAGAATTGCAGTTATCAAGAAGATCGTGATTGAAAGGCACTAACTGATTATTATAAGCATGTTATTTTTTTCTTTCAATAAAATAAGTTTATCGGCATTCTATAACGTTTTATAAGTTTAGTTATTATTTTTCATATTTTTCTAACAAATGTTGACCTTATTTTAATCCCAAAAACTATTATCATTATCAAATTTATAAAATCATTGGGGCATCGTTTAAAATGTCATGTTCTTATTAAATTTTGAGTATTAATGGATGTCATTTCTAAGTCATACAACTTCAGTGTTGTTGTTTAATCCTTTTAAAATATTTCTAAAAAGAAATATAAAAAAATTATTAAGTCCGTTCTGTGATTTTTCAACTTTAGAGAAAGGGCTTTACTGAATACATATAAACCAATGTTTTAACAAACGCCAGGAGATTCTTAGAAGTTGTTAAACCTATTTGGAATCCGTACCACTGGCTTTCATAATTTATGGTCAAATTATCTACTCTTGACGTTATGTGCTAGGGCATAGGCTTAGTAGGTTAGTTATTATGGGTATTCCAAAATTTCGGAGTGTTAAATAAAGAACTATGAATCTTGAAGGGAAAAACTTTGAATTAATTAAGTGGTCACCAGGGCCACTAACACCCCAAGCATTTAATTTTTAAACTGGCCCAGCTAATTTTTAAACTGGCGATTGGCCTGTGATAGTGCCTTATTTCTCACAATGGTGTGCTTATCTTAATTTCAGTCTCAGATAGTCCTGCTTTTTCAATTTATTTTACTATTTGGGCTAGTTTTAATTTTCGTTAGAAACGATATAATGCGTTAGCGATAGTTCTTGTTGAAATGTTGTGCATTTTTATTAATTTTCAAAAAGGGTCCGCTAGCAGTTTCTTAAGTACAAGCTTTAGTCTTAAGAAAGTTAAGTAGTGACTTTGCACAATTGGAATGCTACACTTAAATAATACTGTGGTAATTTGGAATAGTCTCTAACTAAACTAAATTGCTCGCGAGTAGGGTCAACATGCTGGTCCCAAAACTGTACAGAAAATGGCGGTCATCCGTCCCCCCCCCCCCCCCCCCGCGAGTATACAACGGAAGGCCTCCTCCCGTTCCACCGCTCCTTCCGCGAGTATACAATGGAAGGCCGCCACCCGGGCAGTGAAGGTACAAAGGCATGGTGCGCTGAGTGGTGAACGTACAAAGGTACGGTGCGCTGAGTGGTGAACGTTCAAAAGTATGGTGCGCTGAGTGGTGAACGTACACAGGCAGGATGGTGAACTAGCACGCTAGATCACAACTGGTGGTGAATTGTAGAAGGTAGCCGCCGGAGGAATTCAATGAAATTACCCCGAAGCTTGACGTACGTCTAAGACTTTGAGATAGTGCTACGGGAATCACCTTAAATGAAGCCGATTTTCACAAAGAAGGATGAAATACTAACTTTCTTCGAGAAGGAGGACGCCTTAGGATCATCGTGCTTTTTGAGCGGTTCCGAGACGAAATGTATTGAACTAGGAACGTATCAGAAACGAAAAATTTTTGATATCCGGAAGATGGTTCCGGGGTACGGTCATTTTTATCAAGAAGGGTTTTGACATTGGATACGCTCTCACCAAAGTGCTAATGGATATGTATAAAGACGTAGTAACATACCTAAATGAAGCAAATAGGATATAAGACCTTTTAAAGGACAATACTAGGGAACAGTTGCGTGTTAATATCCGCCAGTGTTGCTACGATTGCACAGACTCAACACTTTTGTCTAAAAGACTGGGATATGCGTGTTGCTATGAACTAAGACACTGCGATAACATATCTTGATTACATTGAGTTTATAAAATGTTTACTTTAAAAACTTTTATAATGATGAATTTTGTAAATTTGTGGTTGCCAAAATAGTCTGTAACGCTAAACAACGTTTGTGAATAAAAACTATTTGATTTGGGAAAAATGTATCATTTTTTAAAATGGATTTCAGGTTGCAACATCCTTTTAACGGTCTGATCGCAGGTGCGACTCAGTCTGGGAAATCCTTTTTCGTGGCTAGTCTTATCAAATATAAAGATACGTGTATTTCGCCCCCACCAGGGAGAATTATATGGTGCTATACGGAATATCAACCCAAACTGTTTAATTCGGTATTAGATGATACACCCACAGTTGAATGCCACGAAGGGTTATTAGACGTTAAAATTTTAGACCCAAATGTCAAGAATTTTGTTATTCTTGATGATTTAATTTGTGAAATATCAAATAACAAGGATGTCACGAATTTGTCTATAAGAGGTTCTCATCATAAAAACTCGTCGGTTTTTGTATTATCCTGGGAAGGAAATTAGAGCGTTAAATTTAAACGCGCACTATCTGATTATTTTCAAGACACCCCGTGACAAATCAGCAATATTTCATTTGCCTAGACAGATTTCTCCAACTAACAGTAAATACGTCATTGACGCCTTCATCAAGCAATTGCTAGAGACTTTGGGTATTTATGGGTGTATTTGAAACCAACTACGTCAGATGATCACAGACTACGAACCGGACTTATACCAGGAAAAGAAGCTGCTGTTTTCATCCCAAAATGAAGATAATTCACAATCATAAGGAGTTTTTAAAATATCTGTCTAAGTGTAATTCATGCCAATGAAATGCCGACATCTAATATGCTAAAAACGACGCGATTAAAGCTATTGTGGTATGTTGTATAAATGTTCTGCGTGGCAATGTGAAACTGTCAGATGATCATAAGAAGCGATTGAAGCGGCATTGTCACATTTTGCGGAAGATATCTAAACCCAATACTATTGCAAAACGGAAAAATATTCTAATGCAGAAGGGAGGATTTTTACCGTTACACTGTTAAAAATTGCTGTTAAAATTTACAGGAATTTACCTGGCAGAAAATTACCAGGAAAATTCCTGTAAAATTACAGGTATTTTTTCCAGTAAACGTAGCAAGTAAAAACCTGTTCTAGACACGATAAATATAAAGTACCATTAACAGTAAATTTTAAATTGCTGTTGTTCCAACATGAAATTTCCCATTTCCTTTACGGTAATTTAACAATAGAACTTTACTATCCTGTTGTCGCAAAAATTACGCTGTGGCTATAGGCCTACCCAAAATTAATTCCAAATATTAGTTACTACATGATAATTGTACATAAGTGATCTAAACATTTGTTACATGAATGACAATTTTAAATTTAAATAGATAAAACTAAATTATTTATGAACTTTTTTATTTGAAAAACATGATACAGCAAATGAATCAAATCAGGTTATGTGAACAAAATTTTTAAAACATCCACAAGCGCATAAACCTCACCAAGATTCTTTTTACTAAAAACACTTTTACAATTTATAAAATTTAAAGATCAAATTTTCAAATCAATTAATAAAAAAATCTGTCAACGTTAGTTAACATATTTCGGTGAAATTAAATTTTAAACGTGAATTTTCTGCTATTTAATACTTAAAGGGTTAGGTTTTCTTCTTCCTGTCACCCTTTAAATTTACTTTCCTGCCGCACAAATATCCTGGTGGTAGACCAACCGCAGAAAACGTTGGCCTACCACAAGGGTATTTGTGCGGCAGGGAAGTAAATTTAAAGGGTAACAAGCTAAAAAAAAATTAGACCTTTAATTTAATTTAACAATTGATGGTTTTTGAAATTATCAGCTTCAGCTTTCTTGTCTGGTTGCCATTGATGGAGATACTCAAGATGAAACTTTAGTCAAATTCTGGAATCCAGCTGTTTCCGTTTCCCAATCTTGATTTTAATAAATTCAGCCAAAATATTTTTCAATTTCAAACTCTTCAGCAGTGTTCAATGTCTTCTATGAGTGTACTGCAGCTAAACAATATAATAATTTTAATAACTGGAATTTCTTCATTGAAAATTACAATTATTGAACCAAAAAAATATGCACATTAAGCATAGTCATTAAGATTTTAGGCAGGTTCTTTCAACGGTAGTGATTAAAATACAATTGCAATTTTTTTAATAAAAAGGTTTAAATGGATAACCAAATTTCAAACTCAATTTTAAAAAGGGAGCCAAATGGATTTTTTTTTCACCAAGCTTACTCAATGGGTGACCACAGACTAAGAAAGATAATTTTTGAAGATATTGAAAGGCAACTTCTCTGACATTTCACCCAGAATCACATTTACTGAATAAAGAAAATGTAATCCCCTACTTCAAGACTTGGCCAAGGTGGTTTTTAAGAGGTGTTAAAACAATAACTTAAACTTTAAAATAAGTGAAATTTTGGTGGTATACACGCTAAAGCTTTTTTTTTCTCAATTTGATACCATCACTTAAAACAACTTTGCCGAAGTCTGAATAACTATGTAAAGTGATAAAAGGGTGGTTAAATATTTTTGGATTCAATAATTGTGATTTAGGGTACAACAAATTGAATATATTAAAGTTATCGCAGTGAAATAAAATAGTTTCCTTTAAATGTAGCTGTAAATAAACATCATTAGTTTGTGTTCACCCATTGAATACGGTAGCAGGTGTAAAATTTTCATTTCGCCAACTTTTTAAAATAATAAAGTGGTGAAATATCTTTGGTCCAATAATTGTGGTTCTGGGTTAAATAAAAATTATATTACAGTATTAAGTTGGGTAAATAAAATTTTTCATCTGCTTCCATACCCAATGGTCACACATAGACTAACAAAGATAATTTTTAACTATATTTAAAGGCAACTTCCCTTAAATTTCATTGTAAAAACATTGAAACTTCCTTCACTGCAATAACTTTATTGTATGCAGTTTTATTTTCCAGAATCACAATTATTGAAGAGAAAAAATATGTAACCACCTTAAAATTATCCAACACAGGTATTCAGACTTGGGCAAGGTTGATTTTAAGTGATGGTTGTTCAATTTAAAAAAAAATACTTCAGCTTTTAAATAAGATATTTTTTGTATCCACCCTATATCATTTACATAAAACCTGAAATAATTTATTTTTTATTCTAATTTAACCATCACTTTAAAACCTTTTTGCAAGTCTGAATAGCTGTGTAGAGTACTAATAACAGAGATAAATATTTCTTGGTTCAGTTAATGTGATGATTTGAGTGAAATATTTGCATATGTTAAAGTTATTGGATTGAAGGAAACCTCAGTGTTTTCAGGGTGAAAATTAAGGGAAGTTGCCTTTCAATATAGTTGAAAGTTATCTTTTTAAGTCTGTGTTCACCCATTGAATATGTTAGGAAATGAAAAAATTTCATTTAGCAAGCTTCTATTAAATTTTATTTATAAATTTTGGTATCTACCCTGTATCATTTAAAAGCTGAAGCATTTTTTTCCAAATTAATTTTAACCATATCTTAAAACAAGCTCCCTAAGTCTAACTAGCTTTGTAGGGTAATAATAAAATAGCTAAATATTTTTTGGGTTCTGAGTGAAAAATTTGCATATATTATGTACAGTATTAGTTAGGCTAATTATTTTTTTTATCTGCTACCATACTCAATGGGTGATTATAGAATAACAAAGGTAATTTTACAATATATTTAAAGCCAACTTCCCTTACATTTCACTATGAAAACACTGAAGCTTCTTTCAATCCCATAACTTAATTACAAGCAATTTTTTCCCAGAATTACAATTATTGAATCGAAAAATTACCCAACGCAGCTTATCAGACTTGGGCAAGGTTGTTTTTAAGTGATAGTGTTAAATAAAAAATATACTTCAGCTTTTGAATAAGATTTTTTTCTATCCAACCTATATCATTTATATAAAAGCTGAAGTAATTTATCCATTCAATTCTAAATTAACAAGCATTAAAAAACCATGTTCAAGTCAGAATAGCTGTGCAAAGTACTAATAACGTAGAAAATGTTTTGGTTCAATTGACCTGATGAAAAATTTGCATATGTTAAAGTTACTGGACTGATGGAAGCTTCAGTGTTTTCAGAGCGAAATTGAAGGAAAGTTGCCTTTAATAGGCTTTATAAGTCTTGTGTTCACCCACTGAATATGTACATTTATCAAGCTTTTATTAAATTTGAGTTTGAAATTTTGGTATCCATCGTCGTGTATTTAAAAGCTAAAGCAACTTATTTCCAAATTCATTTGAATCACAACTTAAAACAACGTTCCCTAAGTCTGACTAGGGTAATAATAAAATAGCTATGCTAAATATTTGTAGTTTCAATAATTGAGATTCTGGGTTAAATATTTGTATATATTACAGTATTAAGTTGGCTAAGTGTTTTTTACCTGATATTCCTTCAAAGTGATAACTATAATATAAACAAATTTATCACTCAGAATCATAATTATTGAACCCACAAATATTTAACACTATTTTTACCACAGACGGCTATTCAGACTTGGGCAAGGTTGTTTTGAAGTGATACTTTAATTACTGTTAGGTGCTAAAGTTTTAAATTATCGCGTTTAACGGGATAATCTAAAAATTGACGCTTTATTGAGTTAAGCCTAGGCTATTTGTTTATACCAAATCAAGAATAAATAAATACATTCTTGACCAAATATACTATACAAATATCTACTAAACTAAAATGGCCCCATTATTAACTTAATTATTACTTTAAAATAATGCAATTTAAAATTCTACTCACTATTTTGTATTTGATGATAATTTGTGTGCCGAGATACGATCTTCTACAATTGCACCACGGCAAAGCCGTTACTCTTTGAAACTAGTGAAAACTGCAACCTCCACAAGATGGCGGGCTCAAGCCGTCGGTTACACGACAGAGTGACCCACCTTGTCCACCCTACTTTCTCCAATTATCGTGAAAACTTGTACATAGGGTTATTTTGGCCGTAGAACCCAGATTTGAAAGTTACGTTGAGATCCGACGAGCGGTTTCTGAGATACGGCATAGGGGTATTTCGCGAAAATGACCTTGACCCCTAAAACAACTCTTGGGTTTTCTCAGCTTCTGGTTGATGTAAAAAGGCATACAAGGTATCATTTTAAAGGTAACGGGCAGCCAAATACGAAAAAATACTTGGTTTGACACCATAAGTAATTTAACCTACAACAAAACAGGGTTTCAATATTTGACCCTTGACCCTGAAAATAGCTATTTTTTATTTTTTTTTGTAATATTTTTTTCGGAATTCTCTACACACAATACAGTTAAAAACAAAAAATTTCGAGGGTAATATTTTTTGTTTTTGAGAAACAAAATTATTTATCTAACCCCTCCCGTGTTAAAACGATTAGATTCTTAACCATGAAAATAACATTGGTCATATTTATTTAAATTTAACGATATTATTTATTTACAAGACAAATAGACTAAGTAGCATTTTTCTACGTTAAATTTATCTTCGTCTTTTATGACATATTTATTATTGAATAGGTGTATTAATTTATTTTTGAAGAAATCAACATTTATCTAGCCCCTCGTTTTGAATATTTCCAGTCCGCTCTCCTTCAATGTTATCGTCTGCGAGGTTGTCTGCTAATTTGAGCATTCTTAAATTTAGGTTTACTTTGTGTAGTCGTGTTACCTTTCACCAGCAACGTTTACGTAATGGAAAGTTGTTCTTTTAAAGGTGTACCTGATAAATGCCATCGTAAACATTTCAGTAAAAGTTCAGGAATAAGAAATGTGAGTTCTAAAAATGAAAGACTTGTTCTTCATCTCAGAACAAGTGTTCCTTTGTCTGCCATCAAAACAATTTGCTACCACCACGAACAGCTTCATCAAAAAAAATATGAATTAAGACAGATAAGTTGCAGTGACCCTTTTTCCATACATAGCACAGTCAAAAGGAAGCGCGCTCTTAAAGTAATTTCTTTAGAGTTGTATAAAATTCACAAAAATAAAGTTGATGGCTTAATTCCTGGTCAAAAAATGTGTCGTCAGTGCTACGATAGCCTAAGGAAAAAAACCGCAGATATAGTAGAACTGCCAAAGCCTCAAATAGATGGAAATGTTATTCCAAACATAGATTTTTCAGACATTTCAACTCCAACCTCTTTTGTAAATTCTTCTCAAGAATCTGGTAGTTCTAGGGCACAAAAATTACCTGGTCAAGGTATAAATGACATTTCTCTAGTAACAGAGAACAACGCTCTTGGTTGCTTGGGAGAGTCACCTGTGAAAAGAAGTAAATAGTTAAAATAAATCAATATAAATTGCCAAATATTTATTAATTTCTCTTTTAACAGGAGGCGTCAGTTTAAGAAGTAAATCCGCTCTTATAAAAAAAAATGTGAATCTGCTGCTTCTGTTCTGAAACAAAAACTTGAAATATCTCTCGGTGTGCCTGGCGAAACAAGTGGTACCGACCCCAGCGAAGTTGATTCCAAGCTGAAAGAACATATTCAGTACGAGAAAATTTTGACTGAACTGAAAGAAAAATTTAACTGTAATAACACAACATATAAAGAAAAATTGCAAATACTTACCTTGTCACCCTTTGGAATTAATCGTACAGTAAAAGAATTTAACACTTCAAAATATCTTGTTAGGAAGAGTCTTGAATTAAAAAAAGAGAAAGGAGTATTAGGTTATCCAGGACATCAGAATAAAGGCTCTACAATAACCGTGGAAATGAAGGAGATCGTGACGAGTTTTTACGAGAGCGATGAATACAGTCGCATGACTCCAGGTGTAAAAGATTACATTTCAGTTCGAAATTCAGTTACCGGAGAAAAAGAGCACAAACAAAAACGTCTTATGCTTATAAACTTGAAAGAGCTTTATGAAAAATTTAAAGACAATAACTTGGCCATTGGATTTTCATCTTTTTGCGCATTGCGATCTCCATGGTGTATTTTAGCTGGACCCAAAGGAACGCACGCAGTATGCGTTTGCACCTACCACCAAAATTTTAAGCTTATGCTGACGTCTTTCCCAGCAACTGAAACGTCTTTCTCAATGTCCGACCTAATGGGTTTGACTGTTTGCAATATTAATAGTCGGAACTGTATGATGCGACTTTGTAAAGAGTGTCCCGGGAAAGAAGGAATAATGAAAAAAGAGGAATTATTAGCCGCATTCGAAGATGTTGAAAGACAAGAATATAAACAATGGGTCTCCACTGACAAAACGAAGCTAGTGACATTGTTGGACACCCCTGAAGATTTCATGAGCTCTTTAGCTTCAAAAGCTGAAGAGTTAACCCGACATCATTTCACCGCAAAATCTCAATCTTGTTATCTTAGAGATCTAAAAGAAAATCTTAACACTGAAACCTCCATTATTATGGGTGATTTTTCCGATAACTACTCCTTTGTCGTACAGGACGAAGTACAAGGATATCATTGGGAAAACACACAAGCTACTATACACCCCTTTGTGATTTATTTTAGAAGTGCCCCGGGTGAGTCTCTTAAACATCATAACTATTGTGTCATTAGCGACACTAGGAACCACTCAACCAGCACCGTGTACACCTTTCAGACAAAACTCTTAAAATTAATGAAAGAAAAAATTCCGTGCCTTAAGAGGGTTATTTACTTCACAGACGGGTGTGCTGCCCAATATAAAAACCGATTCAACTTCATAAAAGTCTGCCATCATCTAGAAGATTTTGGACTTGAATGCGAGTGGCATTTCTTCGCAACATCACATGGTAAAGGTCCGTGCGATGGTATAGGCGGTACAGTAAAACGAAAAACAGCCAAAACCAGTCTCCAAAGACCGATTTCGGGTCAAATACTTACCCCAATAGACATGTTTCAATTTTGTAAAAATTTGTTCTCTAACATTGAATTTATCTACGTATCTGACAATGAAATAAATGAAACTTCAGTTGCACTAAAAAAGCGATTCGACTCTGCTAAAACTATCAAAGGCACGCAAAGATATCATACGTTTATACCAGTTAACAAAAACTACCTTGAAGCGGCCTTTCTTTCGGAAATTGAAGAGAAGGAATTAATTAAAATTTCTCGAAGTTTGGATTATTGTGAAATCAAAAACGAATCTGAAAAATTAGATTTTACAAAAGGGGAGTTCTTGGCCTCTGTCTACGACGGAAAGTATTACATTGGGAAAGTATTAGACAGTTCTGCGGAATTTGACGATATTCTCCTTTTATTTATGTATCCTGCAGGGGTGACAAGTAGTTTATATTGGCCAAAGAAAAATGATAAATGTTGGGTTCCCACCGAAAATGTGTTATGCAAAGTGCAATGCCCCACACAAATCAAACAATGCAGAAATAAATATATCATAAAAGACGAAGATAAATTACACGTAGAAAAATGCTACTTAGTGTATTTGTCTAGTAAATAAATAATATCGTTAAATTTAAATAAATATGACCAATGTTATTTTCATGGTTAAGAATCTAATCGTTTTAACACGGGAGGGGTTAGATAAATAATTTTTTTTCTCAAAAACAAAAAATATTACCCTCGAAATTTTTTTGTTTTTAACTGTATTGTGTGTGGAGAATTCCGAAAAAAATATTATAAAAAAATAAAAAATAGCTATTTTCAGGGTCAAGGGTCAATTATTGAAACCCTGTTTTGTTGTAGGTTAAATTGCTTATGGTGTCAAACCGAGTATTTTTTCGTATTTGGCTGCCCGTTACCTTTAAAATGATACCTTGTATGCCTTTTTACATCAACCAGAAGCTGAGAAAACCCAAGAGTTGTTTTAGGGGTCAAGGTCATTTTCGCGAAATACCCCTATGCCGTATCTCAGAAACCGCTCGTCGGATCTCAACGAAACCTTCAAATCTGGGTTCTACGGCCAAAATAACCCTATGTACAAGTTTTCACGATAATTGGAGAAAGTAGGGTGGACAAGGTGGGTCACTCTGTCGTGGAATGACCCATTACCGAAAATTTACTGTTAATATAACGGTTAATCGACGAACAGGACTATAGCTGTTGTGTACAGCAACTATCTAGTAACTCTAACGGTAAAAGTTGGTACTGCAATTTACCTGTTAAAATTTAACAGGAATTTAACAGGAAGCTGCAGTAATTTTTAACAGTGTACTCTTAGAACCACTTCTTTAATTGTGAGCAATTCAGCAGGCGCGGCTATAAGTAGCGCTATCACAAATGGCTAGAAAGATAATCCTAGTAGCCGAAGACGTTTATCAACGACTCAATTTGCAACCGAAACTTGACGAAAACTGTTTTAAATAATCAGAATTTTAATCAGTCACAAAAAGTGGAGTTGTACAACCATTTATTACAACGAAACAAAAGGAATAAGAAGGCAAAAATCGATGAAGAACCGAAAAGAAAGAACGATTGGTATTCCGAAATAGCTATCGCGATACCAGATTCTCATCTTAAACACGTCAATGCTTTGTACAAGTAGATTGAAAGAAACAGTAAAATTGATTGGTTTCCCAGTGGATAACTTTTTTTTAAAGGACGTCCTATAGTTAGATCTAATATCATGGACATTTTACACGAATCAATTAAAGGATACAAAACCAAACCAAAACACGAAATTGTTGGATTAGATAACTTTTATGAATTGCCGAAAAAGGAAAATGTACCAAAATCACTTGTAAAAAATAAATTCCCCCTTTGAATCCTATATTGATAATGAACCTATTATTTCTAACGTTTCACCCGAGAAGGTGTACGATAATTTGGATAATATTCCCCCCAGTCCGGAATCTATGTACGACAAAGGATTATTAAATTTGAAATAAAGAATATAATTGTATATCAGGTTTCAGTTCTTTCATTCACGCATCACAACTCATCGTGGAAGAAAGCATCGACCCTACTCCCTCTGGGCTGCTAACCTCTTTATCGTTATCGTACTTAAAATTACGCAAAGTTATTATGGCGTTTTTTGATATTATTTATCATTATCGTTTTTGAACTATTTGATTTCGCGTACTGGTATAACGAACGGAAAATGAACTGTACAAGGAATGGATAAGCTAGAAGAAATAAACCTCAATATAAAGGACGCTTGTAGTTACGAAGGCATTCGTGGTCTTTATCGGGCTGCGCCGACGAAGGGTAATAATGTAACCATAAATGACGTGAGATAATTTTTAAAACGACAAGACACGTACACCTTACACAAACCAGTGAGACGCAATTTCCAGCGTATGGGATAGACGAACAATGGCAACTTGATCTTGCAGACATGCAAGATATTAAAACCCACAATAGTGGATACCGATATATCTTTTGTTGTATTGATGTATTTAGCAAATACGCATTCGCTGTGGCTACCAAGGATAAGAAAGGATCTACTATGGTAAAGTCATTCAAATTTATCTTAGAATCAGGTCAACAGCCGAAGATTGTACAGACTCATCATGGTAATGAGTTTCTATGCAAAGAAGTTCAAAGTGAATTAAAACGTAGAGGAATCAAGTTTTTCGCAACGCACTCCAAAGTAAAATTTAGTGTTATAGAACGATTCAATCGAACATTGAAGATTTGAATGTACCGATATTTTACGGAGAAAGATACGCACAAATATATCGACGTTTTACCAGATTTATTGGAAGCATATAACATTAACTATCACAAATCTATTAAATGTAAACCCGTTGAAGTGACGAATTAAAATTCTAAACAAGTGTGGCAGAACTTAAACGGGAAAGTAAATTTTTCACCCCCAGTCTCGTTTCCTTTTGAAATAGGTGACTTGGTTCGTAGAGTAAAAATAAAACAACGTTCGAAAAGGGTTACAAAACCCACTATACCGAGGAAATATTCAAAGTAACTCAGCGTTTATCGAGAGACCCTCCGGTATATAAGCTCAAGGATCTGAAGACTGAGCCCATTTTCGTTGTGTTCTACAAGGAGGAAACACAGAAAATCGGGAAAGACCTCGACAACTGTTTGTTTAAAATAGATTAAGTTTTAAGAAAGAGAACGAAACCCGACGGAACGAAAGAGCTTTCCGTACGTTCGCGTGGTTGATTCCAAAAATGTATGAAAGGCTATTGATGCAGTACATTCTTTGACTTTTCTAGCCCTAACAAGCGTATGTTGGCATATAGTGCTACGCCCGTGGGTTACTTTAGGCGCGGGCTAAAACCGTACAAACTTTCACGGGAGGGTAATTGGCAGGCGCGTGCCAACGTTTTTACAAAAGTAGGACAAAAACCAGATGTCTAGGAGAATATGGTAAAGAAACCTATTATTTAAGGTAAAAACCTACGAATCCTGAGTGAACAAAAACTTTGCCCAATATATGCCCGAATAAAAGTAGATAGGCTGGTGCCCTCGCTGCGAAATTGAACAGGGGTCAAGTTCTGGCTGTGGATTTAAGTAATATCGAAGGTTAAACCGTGAACAACGTTTTTCTTTGTGACGTTTTAAACCAAATTAAAATCTTGAAGGGATTGTTTGAAAAGAGTTTTATTAAACCAGCATCTTACGGTTCATCGGCCATTGTTACACAGGGTGTTTACTAATAAACGATCCAGGGCGAATAAATCAAAATGGGTTTTAGCTAGGATTTTTAATTTTTCAGGTCACATAGCACTCGTAGGGGGCATTAGACGGTGAAAATTTCAATGATTTTTAACCATGTCTTCAAGGTCATTCAAAATCTATCTCGAGAATCATTGGATTTAGAAATTTTGTTCCAAATAGAAAAGTGTGCGCTACCACATTCTTCATCTAATAAGCTTTGATCCGATGCAAATTGACCAATAAGAAACCGAGAAAACGAAGAAATAAACCTGGGTGGTCATAAATCTAAAAATAACAAAGATTCCAACCAACATGTTTTCGGCGTTCAATTTTTAGGCTCCCAATTGATGAAATTAAGTCAGTTCAAATTTAGTTAGACATAAAATTTGATGAGGAAAAACTTTCTAATTGGAACCAAGTTTCTAAATCTAATGGTTCTCTAGATGATTTTTTAAGGACCTTGAAGCATGGTTCAAGGTCATCGAACTTTCACTACTCTACTTTGTCCCATCTTGCTAAATGTATTCTGACACTTTTGTCAAAGCTTGTTAGACGTAGAATGTGGTAGCACACACTTTTCTAATTGGCACAAAATCTCTAAACCCAGTGATTCTGAAGTGAGATTTTGAATGGCCTTGAAGACATGGTTCAAGGACATTGAAATTTTCAACGTCCAATGGCCCCCTAGGCGTGCTATGTGACATGAAAAATTCAAAATACTAGCTAAAACCGATTTTGAAATATTCACCCTGGATCGTTTTTTCGTGGACACCCTGTATCACTGAAACTGCTCGCGTGTACGAAGCACTTTAATTACTCTATGGTCAGAATATAGAGCGATGTATACTTTTCTCATAAAAAATATATAATTCTGCTTCTGCTTATATTCCGCGCAGTAAAGGCATTTGGCCACTTTGTATTTTGTACTTCCGTCTTCAGACGGTCCAAACGACACTTTATTATGTCTCCATATACGTCACTTCGCAGTTTAGAGGTGCCTGCCACGCTTCCGTTTGAAAAAATCGTCTGTCCGGGAACTGAGTTAATGAGTCACCTGTGAATTCTACCAAACTATGTAGCCTACCGCGTAACGGATAATCGGATAAAAAAATTAGATTAACCGATGCAATGTTCATTTGCGAAAACAAAGTATATTACGAAAACGAATGAGATAAAGGTTATGTTGTTTTATTTGAAACGACTCGGTTATCGAGTATCAAATTTTTTTCATCGAGTATTCGAGTCCAGTAATTAAGAATGACCGGTAGGCCATTCTTATTTAAGGGGTCAGCGCGATTTCCTATGGCTAAAATTAATACAGCCAAGCGCAGGAGAATCAATAGTCCGGTCGCTAAAAATTTTAAGACTTTATTTTAAGCGATTTTCATGCCCAAGATTCAGTATTGTGGATGCCTAGCGGGATTGTTCTTACTGTCAACAATTATTGTCCGGCAGTTCTACAATTAATATTAATGTATCAGCGTTGGTGTACAGTACAGAGATAGCCATACGGGTAACGGATTTGTTGCTACTGTCAACTTCAGCGAGAAACGTATTAGAATCCCGTCATTTAACGAAAGTTAGTCGACTGTAGATAAGAAGCTTCGTACTGTAATGAGTTAGTGTACCATTTTTGACATGGAAGGCCAACTGATCTGCTCGTAGCTAGTTTCCCGGAAAAATGCAAAAATCAAATTTTGGCCGTCTTCGAGTTAACGTTGATTTTCGCACTTTATTCAAGAAATAATAAACCATTTCTTATGGGAACTTTATTTAAATCTCATTATTTATACGTAATTAGTATTTTTTAAGTAAAAATTATCATTATCGTAATTAGTTTACTTGCAGTTGAATAGTAGTTAACATTTAACCGTTAAGCGTTTGCTTCGTAGGGAAAATTATCCCGTAGAACCCGATCATATATTCTAGGTTAAAAATAACGTTTTTAGTAGTACCAGAAATAATTTTGTGGAAAGTGAAATTTAGTTTAAAGTTAATTTTGTTTTATCTCTTCCATAAGTTTTTTATACCCAGCTGATTTTTTACAGAGTTTAAAAAAATAATCATTGAATTTTGATTTAGGTGTATCCATCTAAAATTGTGTAAATAATTTTGGGAATTTTAATTACAGTAATGAAGTATTGTAAATATTTGAATATAATTATACAGGGTGTACATTTTTAATCGAAAAAGTGATTTTTCTCAATAACCATTGTAGTTAGAATTTTGAAATTTTTTGTTTGAATTGTCAGTACCGGGGGCCATTGTTGTACATAATGTTTATCGATTTTAAAATAATATTTTAAAATTTTGAAAAAATAAATTTTGATGTATTGGAGCTCGTCAAATTTTGTCAATGAGAAAAATGTAGAGCGACGTCGAAAACATAAGAATAACGTTTGGTCGTTGAAAATACAATCATTTTTCACGAAATTACACGCGTTTGAAAATTGACTTAACGGGTAAACAAAATAATTAGAAAAATCAAAAACTAGAATCTTTTGGATGCAGTGGAAGACAATATTATTTTTAGGATGAACTAAATATATTATTTTTATTTATTTAATGCAAAATTCTAAATTTCTAACTCTCATTTAAATGCTATACAGGGTGTTAACTAAAAAACGATACAGAGCCAATTACTCAAAATGTGTTTTATGTAAGAATTTGAAATTTGCAGGTGACATAGAGGGTGCAGGGGGACAAGTTTCAATGAAATTTTCAATGACCTTGAACCAGGTCTTCAAAGTCAGTCAAATTGTATCTCGAGAACCATTAGGATTAGAAGAATATTTCCAATTAGAAATGTGTTCTACGTTTAATTGTAAGTCAAAACAACTTTTACCCGATCTAATTTGACCATTGGGAAGCCAAGAAATGTTAGACCAAAAACCATAAGGTCGTGTGTGGTATTCAAATAAAGACACGACATTTAAGGGCTTATAACTCGATAACTACCAGATCTAATGGATCAAAATTGTCGTGACACTCTAAACTGAGTGGGGGAGTTTGAAATTTGTAACTTATGATGACCTTGAAACATGAGTTCAAGGTCATTCAAAATTTATCACGAGAACCATTAGGATTAGGAGAATGGTTCCAATTAGAAAAATGCCCCCCAAGGTTTTTTAAGTCAAATTACCTTTTACCCGGGGTAAATAAACCAATAAAACTCCAAAATTAACGTTAATTAATTGATTTATTAACTTTTGTAGTGTAAATGTTTTAAACACAAAAGAAACTAAAGAAGTAATTGAAATAAATTGAATGACCTTGAACTAATTGTTCAAGGTCATCATTAGTTACAAATTACGAACTCGTTTAGAGTGTCACGACAATTTTGATCCATTAGATCTGGTAGTTTTCAATTTATAAGCCCTTAAATGTCGTGTCTTTATTTGAATACCACACACGACCTTATGGTTTTGGTCTAACATTTCTTGGCTTCCCAATGGTCAAATTAGATCGGGTAAAAGTTGTTTTGACTTAAAATTAAACCTAGAACACATTTCTAATTGGAACCATTCTTCTAATCCTAATGGTTCTCGAGATACAATTTGAATGACCTTGAAGACCTGGTTCAAGGTCATTGAAACTTTCATTGAAATTTGTCACCCTGCACCCTCTATGTAACCTGAAAATTTCAAATTCTTACATAAAACACATTTTGAGTAATTGGCTCTGTATCGTTTTTTAGTTAACACCCTGTATTACCATAGCACATTTTCGTTCAGTAAATACTCGGGGAACCTTCAAGATTTAACGTTTCTAATTTCGGGGATATTGTTTTTGGACTTTCGGTTATTTTTCATTAAATTAAATTTAAATAAATAAAACTTATATTTAGTTCAGTCTAACAATAATATTGTCTTATGACTTTCACTGCATCCAAAAGATTATAGTTTTTGATTTTTCCAATTATTTTGTTTACCCGTCAAGTTAATTTTCAAACGCGTGTAATTTCTAATTGACAAAATTTTACGAGCTCCAATACATCAAAATTTATTTTTTCAAAATTGTAAAATATTATTTTAAAATCGATAAACATTATGTACAACAGTGGCCCACGGTACTAACAATTCACACAAAAAATTTAAAAATTCTAGCTACAACGGTTATTGAGAAAAATCACTTTTTCGAATAAAAATGGACACCCTGTATAATTATTGAATTAAATATATAACAATAAACGTTTTGGGCATTCAAACTTAATCTCTATGTAAAGGCGTCTTAATTATTAAATAAAAAATGCTTTTATCAGATATTGGAAATGCTTTAGAATTAAAGAGTTATTTTTTGGAATTATTTTAAAAAGCAAAATATATTTTAAAATAATTTCCATAAATTTTTCCTCACCTTTTATATATTTTAAAACCTTTTCCTTAAATTGGAGCCTTGAAACTGTAACAGTAAACTGAGAAAATTTTAAATTGTAAAGGAGTACGCGTGTTTAGTTCAGAATTATGTATATTCTAATAAATCCGCTTACTAAGTGTATTTGAAAAATATTTAATTTTGGTAATGTAAATTTTCATATTAATTTGTACATCAGAGATAACTTTTTTATCGTGCTTGTTCTAAACCCAAGGATTTTGAGCTATCTAATAATCCATTCTCTAGAGGACTGAAATTATTGCAAATATGTTGTAAATCTCGATTTTTAATGGCAGTTCACAGTATAAAACTAGATGTGTATTTGAAATAAATACAAACTACAGTCATTTGTTAACGAAACCAATATTTTAATAATATTTTATGCAACATATATGGGTTTATTATAATAAACATTTCTTGAAATTACAGTTGTTTTTCTTTACTGCTGGTAAAATCCATTTTTTTCTTTTGACCATAAATTTACCAAAGGTGAACGATAAGTTATACTCTCAACGGTTGGTGTATTTCCTTTACCAGTACAAACCTCACCAGATGCCACAACTTGTCCTTCCACGTTTCCTGAAAAACCTGAGGCTTTTCCATCTTATTCATTTTTATTTTGAATTTCATGACCACTGGTTAAACTTTCTTCATTTAATGGACAATTCCGAATTAAATGTCCAAATGACTTGCATTTGTAGCACTTTTTTTCTTTGCTTAGTTTTCCTACACCTCTACCTCTTCTTCCACCTCTTCCCCTTCCTCTTTTTGAAACTCCTCCACCAAAGTTAATTTTACAATTATTGAAAACAAAATGTTCCATGTCAAATAGCTTTACAAAACAAATGTGCGTGATTGTTAGGCAAAAATTGGTTCAAACAAATTTAGACGCGAAAAACTACTTGCTGCGAAAGTAGACGCAAAAATCTTTCTACTAAAGCAAAAAAACTACCTTCAAACCTTGCCGCGAAAGTAGACCGTCACCTGAGAGCCAAATCTACGTAACTATATACTCAAATACGTGGATTTTGCTCTCAGCCGACGAGGCGCAAAATTTCCCAAAGTGTTATGGCTGTGAATTTAAACAATTAGTACAATTTATTTTTTTAAATACTTGAATTGTTTTAATATTTTTATTTTATATCCTTTTTATATTTATTTTTTATCTTCAGCCTACTTACTAGGTTTCAAAACAAGTAGTAGCTTTTGCAACTCTTACTGGTTTAAGTTACATGTAGTGTTCTGGTGGCTATTTTGATATAGTGACTTTGAGTATTGTAATTGGTTCAATTTATTTTGCCTTTGTGGCTAAAATTACATAACCTTTGTGGTTATAAATTCTATTGCCTTGTGGGCTATATATTACACTAACTTGCTGGCTATAAATTGCGCTGCGTTTGTAGCTGAGGTTCAAATTATAGTCTTTGTGTTTAATTACTTTCATTGAAAATGTCTTTAAAGTACAAGAAAGAAAGTGTAAAAACATTTAATGATGTAGTTATTTATAATAAAGAAATTGAATTGTCAACAGAATCTGATGAGGCTGTCAGTTCTTCCGTAAACAACAAAAATAACATAAAACGAAAATGTTGTGATCAAACATTAAATGATAAGCTCCCTCGCAAAATTCTGAAACATAATGAGAGTAGTTCATTTGCTAATGGTTGTGGTGTACCCACGGGTGAAAAATTGGGTACTATAAGAACCATAAGCAAACATACCAAGAAAATATACAAGAAGGTATATTTCCAGAATAATCACAATAGGAATTCTGGTAATCAAACACAGAAAGAGTGTAAAAAGCAAAATAATTTATTGTATTTTAAACAGAAGAAACAGGCAAACCCACAAAAATTGTGTGATACTGATCAGAAAGACAAAAAAGCTTATAAAAAAGCTACAATACAAATTATTACAGATTAAAAAAAAACCAACAGAAAAAACCTAAAAGTGTATTTAACATTGAAAATGACATCGATCTTCTAAACTGTACTAATTTCCCAAATGCTAGTACTCAAACCCATAGAGAATGTAATACAAAGAAAGCAGTTGAAATTTTAGAAGATAAGATGAAAACCTTTGCAGAAAAACACAATTTTTTTAAATCAAAAAGAAAGTCAAATAGGAAAAATAAATTTGGTCAAAGTGGCAAAATTGTGAAGAACAAAATTGCATTAGGTGCTGGGGTTTACAAGACCAAAAACAGATTTCATATCGCTCACAAATACAAAGAATTTTTGTTAACCAATTTGACTCTGAATTTATTTAATTCAATGGTAAAATCCAAGCGAAATAACAATTTGAAACTTGTAAATGACAAGTTAAAGTGTCAATTGCTTGCTGGTAAGGCACTTTACTTGAAACGAAAACTTTACGCAAGGTCTCAAGTTTATGCTGGAGAGTTTATGGAAATTTGCCAAAATGTTTCCAAACGAATAAAAACTAGACAAAATATTGGAGCTGACGATTTAAAAGATATCTTTGCCACAAATAGGTTGCACCCTAGTAGTAGTGAACCCTTTTTTTACGACACTTGCTACTTGTATTTGGGGAATCAGGGTCATTTAAAAATTGATGCAGAAAATGTTACTAAGGTTATAAGAGACAATCAAATGGACGGGAAAGTACTTCTTTATGATATAAATGGAAATGCCATTTTACCACTATTTAAAGACCAAAGTGACTAGATTGAATTTGTTTTGCAGATTAATAAAAATGGTTTAGTGACCAATTTATTTGATTTGGTAAAACTCCTAAAAAAAATTATTAATGAGCTTCACCGAAAAATGAAAAAATCTTTTAGAAGACTTTACGATTTACCCAGAAAAGAAAATGAGGTGTGTGTTAATGATTACAATCCCGCACTACTAAAAGCTGCAAAAGCAAATATTGATGTTCAATACATAGCAGATAAAGGCATGGCAGTAGCTCGGTCTGTAACGCAGTATATTACTAAACAAGAAAAGGTTGAAATGGCTGGAGTTTGGGAGGATATAGGTAATAAGTTAAGTACCAAATTATGGTCATATGGGTTGAAATCCCTGTCCAACAAATCCGTGGGTATTTATGAGGCTGTAGATTTGATGTTGGGTCAGAATTTGTATAAAAAAAGCAGAGTAACGAGTTTCATTAACACAAATCTGAAAGAGGACAGGCTTAGAGTTTTGCTGCCATATACTGAATTAGAAGCTTTAAGGAAAAGCAATCCAAATAGTAGACATTTACTTGAAAAGTTTTGTTGATGATAAATATCCCAATAGGCCAAATACACTGGAGGATATGTGCTTGTACGATTTTAGGAGGTTTTATGACACTGTACCACGCTCAGATATTAAAAATAAAAATGTTGTAAAGTTGGAGAAAGGTCAAGGGTTTGTAAAAAGACGAACTCAACTTTATATTATACAACACATCAATCACAATCCCAAAGAAGAGAGGGAAAAATATTACCATTCTCTACTATTCTTATTCAAACCTTGGCGGGATGAGAGTGAATTACTGCATCAATACACAACATTCACTGACGCTTTTGAAGCACAACTCCCTGAATTAGAGAACATGATGATATATCATGAGAAACTAAAAATGATTGAGGATGCAAAAAAATTTGCAAAATGCTACAGAGCAGGCAACTCCTGATGAAAATGACAATGACAGCAACATGCAATTTTTCAAATGAAATAAATATTGAAACTGAAAATGCAATGTTTGATGTTGAAGATGCTATGAATCAGAAATTCATAGAAGAACTCCAAAATTTGGATGAGAAAACCAAAAAATATTAATTCATGAAATGAGTACAAATCCTCAGACTATTGATGAAATTACAGATGTAGCAATTGAAAAACCAATTTTAAACGAGACATTGCTACTGGAAAAATTTGGTAAACAGTTGGCTTAAGCAGACAGAGAAATTAATAAATTCCATGACACACCCTGTAAAAGTTGTTATAAATTATTTGTTAAAAGATAATTGAAAGCTATAACAAAAATTGTGCACGATTCTTATTTGGATAATAAGGCTTTTTGTCTCTTTAGATTGAGTTGCATTTTGGTCAGGGGTGGGAATAAATATGTTGAAACTTGGGAGAACATATCCCATAATGAAGAAATTTCTAATGATCTGCAACAAGCCCCACTGTGCAAAGAAGTGTTTTACAATCAAGAAGAGGGTTACTTGTGTAATTTGTGTTTAAACAATTTGAAAGGGAATAAAATTCCTAAAAAGAGCTTCATGAATAATTTGGGAGTAGATAAAATACCAGCAGAGATAAAAGATTTGAATATGTTTGAAGAAATACTAATTCAGCTAGCAAAGTGTTTCCAAACTATTCTACGGTTGGGCACAATGAGTAATACAAAAATGCAATCAAATCTTGTTAAAGCTTTAAAAGGTTTAGTAATTTACTTGCCAATCCCTGTTCAAGAAAATATTAACATGATACCAAATTTGCCAGAAAATCATGAGTTACACATTTTGGTTAATGGACTACCTACCAAGGATAAAAAGGTCTGGCAGCAAGTGGTGCGAATTGAAAAAAATTTGAAAGCCATCAAAATTTTAAAAGAAATAAACCCATTGTACAAAGATATGGATTTACGACAAGTTAACAATCAGTATGTAAATTGTTATATTAATGTACCGATTCCACAAAATTTAAGCCAGGAAAATATGAATAATGATCCAATGGAATGGTTGGATGGTGCACAGGCAAATTTATATGCTGAGTTGAATACAAATGGAAATATAACCCAGCAAATGGAAATGAATGAGTCAATTGCAAACTGCAACGTCACACCATCTCATATTCCCGAGACTGAAGAAGTTTTAAACCTTATAACGCAATCTGGTGCTTTGTTGAAAAAATAAGTGAAAAAGAAGCAGCAGAAGTATATGAGCAATATACAATACACCCAGTTAATCCTCATACTTCTGGTGATCTGCTTAAAATGTTTCAGATGAAAAAAGTGGAAGGAACACCATTGTCTGAAAATGAAAAAAAAAATGGATTATCGTTGCTTTGTACATTTGTTTCCCAAAGGTCGTTTTGGAAAGCACGCAGAGAGACCATTTGGGAAAATTAATGACACCGACTAAAGAATGGCACGCATCATGCATGTAGATGGCAGATTCCAAAAAAATTACTGTTATCTTTTCCATAACTATCAAGAATGCATGAAAAAGCAGTAAGTAATAGTGTCAATCATTTGGTTCGAATGAAAAAACCAAAAACAATGCCAGTTTCAAATATAATGGAAAAATTTGAGATAGGTGATCAAGAATTGGAAATTAACCTGTCCGCTTTCATAGGAAATGTAAGAGGTAGTACAGAATTCTTGTTTCGTAGAAACAGAGAGGTCACGGCTATAATACTGGAACTGGGTCCCCCAACAATATTATTGACAATAAACCCAGCAGAGTATGCCGACCAACCACTATTAGATCACATTAGAGAGTTAAATAAAGATGTTTCTGGCATATTGTCAATGACAGATGCAGAACTATTGGCTTTGGATCCAGTAGCCCTAAGTCAACATTTCCACCGCAAAGTCAAGAGCTTTGCTTCAAAACCTTATTCTATGCAAAGTTAATCCGGTCTTTGGACTAGTTGAGGATTATTTTTATCGCATAGAGTATCAGAGCCGAGGGTTAGCACATTACCATATGCTTTTATGGGTAAAATATGCTCCTACTATTGATAACAACACGGAGAAAGAAGTTTTGGATTATATACAGAAATACATAACATGTGCTGTTCCAAAAGAATCTCAAAGTCCTGAACTAGCTAATTTAGTTAAGCGATTTCAGATGCATAAGTGTACATTCAGTTGCCGTAGAAAACTTAAAGGAAATAAACGACAATGGCAGCAACATGCAATTTGCAAATTAAATAAATATTTAAACTGAAAATGCAATGTTTGATTTTGAAGATGCTATGAATCAAAAATTCATAGTAGAAATCCAAAATTTGGATGAGAAAATCAATAAACTGAATATCGATAGATCGAATAAAATCTCAAATTACAAGTAGTCAATCAAAAAACTTATGTCTGTTTTGTTCTGGTCAAGGTGGTACTGGAAAATCATTTTTGATTGAAACTATATCAAATTACGTGCGAGATCATTTCAAAGACTCTAAATCTGTAGTTGTTGCAGCACCTACAGGACTAGCACCATTGAATATCAATGGCGTAACTTTGCATAGGTTATTTATGTTACCAGTTGAACATGGTCAAATTGCACAATATCGTACTTTGACTCCTGATAGCTTAGCAATTATGAAAAGAACTTTGGGAAATTTAAAACTCCTAATAATAGATGAGATATCAATGGTATCATCCATTTTGTTAGGGTATATTCATTTGAGATTGACAGAACTTCATGGAAGAGATAAACCTTTTGGTGGAGAGGTTTCAGCTTTCATATTTGGCGATTTGCTCCAACTAACACCTGTTCGTGGAAATCCTGCATTTCAGAAAGTCACTCTTCAGGAGGCAAAAAATATTTTAACAGTGTAGCAGGAGCTTACTTGTGGGATTTTTTTGAGTATGATGAACTAACAATTAATGTTCGGCAAGCCAATGATAAAAGTTATGGCGAAATACTTAAAAGGTTGAGAGTTGGCATTATTAATGAATCTGATACTGAAATACTAAAAAGTCGAATAATTGCGACAGAATTTTCCATGGAAGTTGCTACTGAAATGTTTAAAACTCTTGAGGGTCAAGGTTTAAGCCCTGTCTGTTTAATGCCAACACTAGAAATGTAATGTGTGATAACTTCAATATCAAAATGCTAAAACAATGTCAAAACCCCATTGTGATTTTAACCTGCGAAGACAGTATGGACGATAGCACAAAAAAATGACTAAAGACATTGAAAATTGATTGCAATTACTTCAGATTTTTTAATGACAGTTCTCCAAAAAATGGAAGTTGAATTGAGGACATGGGGTAAAAGTTCTCTAAATAGTCTATTGAAATGTAAACAAGGGAGTGTTTATAAGTGTGTGCAATGTGGTGTAGAAACTAATTCAATCAAACAGGAAGAAAGCTTGGGCTTCAGTATGCAACTACCGGAAGAAGGAATAATTTCTTGGAAATATCTAGAAACAAGAGCAATAAGAACACAGTCACCATGCGCTATATGCGGTAGCCCTACTAAAACAGAAAAGTTCATTTTGCTATCAACAGAAAAATACCTGTTGATTCATATGCCACGAACCACTTACAGTAGAGTAAATGAAACTGGAGATGCTCAGCTTAAAAAAATCACAACTGAAGTTGTAAAATATGACAATCAAAATGTCATGTTATTTGGGCAAAAGTACAAAACCAAAGAGATAGTTGCACACCACGGAGAAAATTTTAATCAGGGTCAATACACAAATCTTATCAGATTTCAAAATCAGTGGAAAGAAGTGAGTGACACTTCTGTGAAAATCAGGGAAAGATTTTTTCAAAGTTTAAAAGATGTGACAATTATACTTTTAGAAAAAAAGATATTAAAAATATTTTCAGGTACATAGAAAATGAGTTTTTCTAGTCAAAACCCCGAATAAAACAACTGCCAAATATATAATAAAAATGGGAAAAATTGTTTATCTGTTCCTCTCTGTAGGAATTTGTTTCATACCATTTTAGAGGTGCAGAGCAGGGGGCGGGGGGTAAAGTCCTCAGGGCCGGGCTGAAAAGGGCCCATTATGGACTGATAGGGTACACGGTATCCACAGTTGCAGAGGCCCATCATGAAAGAGCATAGGGGTGGGGGGGTGCAAATGAGAAAGATTTTACAAAGGATTTTAGTGGTTGTAGGTGGAGGGGTTCAACTTAAAGGGCGCGCCAGTATAACTGTTGCCCCGGGCCCCACAAAAGCTCTGCACAGCCCTCACTGGCTTTAAAAAATATATGTCACCCCACTGACATTTTTTTTTAATTATTTGACTTCTATTATTTTCCAGTTTTTACCAAAATAAAAATGTTTTTAATTCTTATATAAAAATTCAAAAACTGTTCCATGAAATTAATACTTATTAGCAATTCTGAAGAAAAGTAAAAACTGTTTCATCAACACAATCATTTCACACTGAAGGATATTTGTCCAAGACAAAGTCAACAACAAATCCTAATTTGGTAATTCTAATAAATCAAGAAAGATTTCTACAAGTTACAAGGAACAGTTTCAAAACCAAAACTGTTACATTCAACATTAGTACTTTTACAATATTCAACTAGAAACTCAATCAAAGAAAACAAAGATGGTTTCATAAAAAAGTGCATTCCACAAATGCCAACAACCTGTACTTGAAAAAACTTCAATATTCATCTAGACACAAAACCACAAAAAGAAATCTACAATACCCTGCATTTAAAAAACACATTAACTTCTTGAACTGTGTCATGTTTCAATAATCCAATAACAGTGATAGTGGCGTTTCACTGATAGCCAAGCGTTTAGGCAATGAAGTGTATGATACACAAAAAAGTGCAAATTTTACACATTTCTTGACAAACTATGCTAATTGAATATTAGAGATCATCACAAATCAACTTTTCTGCAACTATCTACAGAATTGGCACCATTCTTTACCAAGTGAAGACACTAGGGTATGTGCATTCACAAATTTCAATAACGGTGTTAGTGGCGTTCCACCGATAGAAAAGCGTCTGGGCAATTGAATGTATGATCCCCCTCACAAATAAATTTGAAAAGTTCAACTACCTCATGGGAATTTGTGTTGCTATCTAACCCCCAAAAGGAAATTTCAATTCAATAGAGACTTGGCACTCCGTAGCTTTGGGTATGGCCGCCATTGTGGTCATATTTTTCTCCCCATTATAAAAAGTGTTGAAAAAAACTGTGACGTAGCACTGCAAAGTCCCTATTTGACTTAAACAATTATAAGTTATTAATTTCCCCAATTAATTGCATTCAACAAAACTAAGATGTCCTACAGCAAAGCCCCAATTTGTTTTGTTAAAAATATAGTTAAAATAAAATCTATTTATTATTCAACTTAAGGCTTTTATTGAAAAAAAATAATTTTAAGCAAATTGTGCCTTGTAAGGCAGAGGAAAGGGACAGCTATTAATTAAAAAATACTTTTATCAAAGCAGTTGAAAGGTTGAATTAAGGGGGAGTAGTTGAGATCTATGAAGGTGCAGATATTGAAAATGTTTTAGGTTTAAAGAGTTTTGTTTTTGGAATTTTCAAAAGCGAAATATATTTCTAAAATAATTTCCATAAATTTTCCTCACCTTTAATATATTTTAAAACCCTTCCCTTAAATTTGAGCCTTGAAACTGTAACAGTTAACTGAGAAAATTTTAAATTGTAAAGGATTATGAGTAAAATTACAGCATTTAATTTAGAGTAGTTTTCCTCTGTAGCTTTCCCAATGGCTGGCATTTAGTGAGGGATTTTTTCTCTATGGGAGAAAGCATGGGTGACATTGTATCACTTGACACCGAAATCACTGTATAAATACATATATAACAGAAACTAAACTAGAAAAAAGTCATAAATAAAAGAGATTTGCAATAAATTTAATCAAGACTGTGTTCAAGTTAACAGGGAAATTGGATTAACTATAGCTTTTATTTTCACGGTCAACAGATGACATACTCTTCCTATAGAGAGAGCCGTGTGTCTTGCCCTTTAGCTTAGAAAAGATGTTTTTCTTCCTTTAACAATAAATTCTAATACACCTTTCTAGAACGAAACATGGCTGTTTTAATGTAACTCTTAAGTCACTTTTTTACTACCAGCCCTTACTCGACTTGTGTTGAGCATGAGATTTTCATGAGGCATGCCAAAACTATATAAATTTCCGTTTTATGTGTAATTCTACCATGGATTAATGAGGTTAATTAATTCATGATTCTACTTTAAACGAAAAGTTTTAAAAAAAATGCAGACTGTGATAGATATAATTTAAAACATGGCTTATATAACATAAATTATATTCAGCTTACATAGAACGTTGCCAACTCCTTTATTCGTTTAATTTCTTTTATATTCATACAACATTTTTAATTTAACATATAAAAAAGGAAATTAATTAGGTTATAACTCATTACGAGTACTAATTTTCAAAATATATCTGCACGAGCTAGTTACAACAACGTAGCAGACGTCTATCCAAAGAATATAAAGCCTTATTCTTTGGTCAATCGTATTCCGATTGAAAATCCACACTTTTCATTTGAAAAATATGGTGCCGTATCAGGCAATGTAGCCTACCTCGTATTTTTGTCTTTTTCATTCTAGATTTTGATCATACAGCCCTAGTATTTTATCTTTGGCTGAATGCGCGTGATTCAGAACTAAACACGCGTACTCCTTTACAATTTAAAATTTTCTCAGTTTACTGTTACAGTTTCAAGGCTCAAATTTAAGGAAAGGGTTTTAAAATATATTAAAGGTGAGGAAAATTGATGGAAATTATTTTAGAAATATATTTCACTTTTGAAAATTCCAAAAACAAAACTCTTTAAACCTAAAACATTTTCAATATCTGCACCTTCATAGATCTCAACTACTCCCCCTTAATTCAACTGCTTTGATAAAAGCATTTTTTAATTAATATTGAAGTCGAGTCGAGTAATCGAGTACTTGATTAAGGGGAAACTTTCTCTTATTCGAGTCGATTAACTAAAAAAAACCTCGAGTAATATTTTTAAAGAGTCGGGTTATCGAGTATACTTGATTAGGAGCTGGTTTTATTAGAGTAATTTTGAAATTATATTTAAAAGAAGTGTGAAGTAACTCTCGATTAGGAGTTTTATTTAGAGTTTCGGGCCCAGACTCTTCAGAGATTTATTTTACAGTTTTAGACTTTAGGTTCACATCTTTCGTCTCTCAACAATCACTCGCGTTCAACCGATCAACTTCGAGAGTAACTATTTAAAATGTACTTTTTTTCTTAATTTGTTTACTTCGATTTGGTTTTCTATGGTGATTCAGCACGGTTTTACTTGTAAATTCACTATGTAAATTTAATTTATGTCCCATTTCCATAATTTAGTTTTAGAGTATGTCGAGTACACCTCCTTCGCCGTGTAGTTCCACGGGTTCCTAGTCTTGGGTTAGCGAACTTGGAAAAGATATGCGGCTTCCGAATATTTCTGCTCCCAAAGCGTTTCTAATCGATGGCGGTTTTTAAGCAGTTTTTTACGATGGTGATTTCGGACGTTAAAATATAAAGATCACTGCGTTTACATTGGCAGTTGTCATTCATTCAAAAGCCCAACTAGCAGGACTGCTGTGGCTGTCTGCAATTATTGCGATACGCAAATTAAAACTCCAATTAATAACCCCATAATTGGGAACGCCACGTTACGGTACGTTACTTTTCAATAAATCTTATAAAACCTATATTATAGTACATGTTATTTACAGGACGTCCACAAAGTCGTTTTTCGCATTAAAGACAAAACACGTTCATCCGAAAAAGTAGCTTTTATCCCCGAAGCCCCTCGACGAAAAAAGGCAAAATTAGAGGAACACGTTGCAAAAGCGAAAAATGACATGTTTTTGGAATTTTTAATCAACATGGTCGCCATGGACGGTCTAACTTTCTCCGTGGTAGAAGGGAAGGGCCTAAGGATGGCCTTTCAATACGCAAACGCGGACTTGAAAGTGCCGTCGCGTCGGACATTGTTTAGGGGTATTGAAAATACCGTTAAAAACGATCTGCTACCCAAAATGAAAGTATGTTATGATATTGAAAAAATATAATTACCTATGTTTAGCAAATTTGTGGGTAATTAAAATCTGTTTTTAGACCTTGTTGACCAACTTAAAGCCGAAGGAGGTTCACCTGACCCTCGACCTTTGGAGTAGTCGAAAGCGAGAATCCGTGATGGGAGTGAGGATTCAATTTATCGACAAGTCTTGGAAGTTTAGGAACCTCCTCCTGTCATTCCTTCATTTTCCCGGTAGCCATACCGCGGATAATATTGCTATGAAACTAAAGGAAATCCTGAGGTCTGTTGGACTTGCTCCTTCAATGGTGAGTATATTGATGTTTCGTACTAGGTTTATCATGCACGCAGTTTGGAATTAATTAAATATTTTTTTATTTGGTAAAAACATTTATTTTTAGATATATAGCGTATGTGCCGACAAAGCCCAGACTATTTCCAAGGCGTTGAACATGATCGATGTCTTGGACGACGACGACTACACAGGAGAACGAGATTTCAAATACACTCACATATTAGATGATGGTATAACTTTTTTCTAAGCAGTGCTGTAGCTTTTGCATCCGGGGTGCTCCGGAATTTATCTCCCCTCTCTATACCCACCGGATTTCCAGTCTCTCTCATCAAACAATTTTCCGGGATAACTCTGCACTTGACAAATGCTTCCCCCAAAAGGCGTGACCCATCCGGGCCCTAGCTATGCCCTTACTTATGTTTTATACTAACTTGCTTTTTTATAATTTCAAACTGTTTGTTTGTCTCTAGGTTGGGATTCTTTGAACCAAATATTTCATCCAGAAATTTATTTAAATGAACCAAACGAATCCGATATCGAGATCCCGGCGGATTAAGTTTATGAAGACTTCCTAACAACGCCGGAAGAATTCATCCATGAGGTACTGGATGGATATCCATTATGGGTTAGGAAGCGATGCATTGCGCATTCATTACAGCTTGTAGTTAATACTTCCATTAAGAGCAGCGATGTAGTGAAATGAATGATGGAGCGTGTAAGCACTTCGATTGCTTTCCTACATCGCTCCCCTAAATGTACTGAAACGTTCAAGCACCGTTCTCCTTCCCATTTGTACGTCCGCAGTATTGGTGGTGTCAGATAGAACGCCGTCTATTTGGCATTAGAGCATTTAACAGAGGTAAGATTATAATTAAACGATGACTTCATGTCATTTATTGTTCTGAAATAAATTCTAAAACACGGAAATTATAGGGCGGAATGTTGAAAGCACTCCGGGATACCATTTTGGATGCCAGAGAAGCCAAGCAATGCCCCAAAGACCTTGAAATCCTTTGTGTTGGCGATTGAAAGATAATGACGGACATTCTATCATTTCTCAAACCAATCAAGATCGCCACAGAAGCGTTTCAAATCAACGGGCCAGTTTCTCATTTGGTCATTGGTCAGCTAATGACCATTTTTACTCAAATTAAAGCCGTCGATATACCATCATGGAGAAAATTTCGGTCGAATTTACTGTCAAATATGTCCTGCGCATTCGAGAAGAAATTAAAGATCCTCAGTATATTGCCGCTTCCATCCTGTACCCTTGGCAAAAAAACATCTCTGTTTCAAGGTACGTTTAAGTTTTGTCTTAAATATATGGTAAAATCCGGAATTAACGTAGTTTTTCTATATAGACATCTACAGCGACCCTTCCTTTAATTTCGACCCGCAAGACCGGCCGGACATAGATAGGGATTTAAGTAACTTTAACACTCCGAATATCGAATCGGCCACCACAACCATCTCGGACTTCTTAAAAGGAGTATGTAAAGTCACGGAGGAAACCCCCAAAAAATCGATGTACCAAAACCTTCCGTCCGTTTTCCCCACTTAATACCTCTCACAAATCCTCCGCAAAAGGCAAGCACTCAATATGTGAAAGAGTTGAAAACTTACCTAGAAGAAGGAATTTGCGAACAGGAGGACTTAAGTCTTTTAGACTACTGGGCAATAAATGAAAGGCGTTTTCCCACCCTCGCTAATTTGGTGAGGCGCGTCATTTCCATACCGGCATGCTCCGCCGATGTCGAAAGGATGTTTTCCATTGCTGGAGCCATCATGAGATATCGGCGGAGTAATATCTCGTTGGAACACGTAGCTCAGCTGCTCACTTACCGGGAGTACAGATTTTTTGAGCGCGTCTAAAGTAAGTTGGCAAATGCGAATCAAATGGTTTGCGAATAATGCACATAATCGGTTTAAATTCTATTTTAGACGGAGAATCAATTTCGATGACGGATGCCGCGCGGCTACCATCAAAAAAGCCGTTTTAGAGGCTATTTGAAAGTGTAAAACTTGTAACTTTTATTAATTGTTTCGCATATCTATTAATAAAGAGTCAAAACATGAATTAAATATTCATCAAATTTCATTCTGTATATATACATAAATGTAAATAAAAAATAAACGTGAAAAACAAATGACTGGTTTCGTTTTTAAAGTGGTAAACGAATACCCCTATAAAAATAAGGTCTTATTTCCTAAGTTCACAATTGTAGCATTTGAGGGGAAAAAGGCCAGTAGCCAGGATTTTTCAGTTGAGGGGGACCGGCAAATTCCTTAGGTTTTGTGGTGGCCGGTTCAAAATTTTTATATGGCGCCCCTAGTAATAATAATAACTATAATAATAATAATAATAATAATATACTGGATTTAGAAGCCTCTACATCGGCTTCTCTTTTTCTTTTTCGATAATAATCGCCACTAGCTTTAGGGTCATTCCACGCAGAATCGAACACTCATGTTACTATGGGTCAACCAATCGTAATGAAATTTTACCGACTATAAATAGTGTTTATTAGAAGACCAAATACTAAATATTAACCAAAAATATTAAGATTTATTCCAAATTAAACCGTTTAACCATACCCCCACCATTTAAGGTTATCATTTGAGCAAAAATCGTACGCCTACGGGTTTTTGTGAGGAGCGTCTCTCCAAATGCATTCAATATCGTACCATTTTCCGATTTAGAGTATTTTTTAATGCAGAATTCAAATTTAATAACCAAACTTTTCTAACTTTTATAGTTTTAGATAATTTTACAGTAAACAGTTTAAGCGCGAGGGGTCGCGCTTGAAATGAAACCCTGAAAAGTATATACTCCGGTTTTACTTTTTAATGCAACAAATGATATCTCTGAGCTTATGCTTTCTTACAATTTATGATTTGTTTGAAGTATTTTAGTTTTAATAATAAAACGGCAAAAACCATTTTTTTTAAATAAAACGTTAAACTTGCACGGTGGGATTGCATTTAAAGTGAAACCCTGAAAAAGTAGTAACTCAGAATTATTTTTTTTTAAATTATGTGTGAGCCCTGAGCATAAGCTTACTTACTATATATGATATGTTCGAAGTATTTTAATTATAAGACCGGAAAACCCCGTTTTCAATTTAAACCTTAAATTATCATTTAAAACGATTTTATAAGAAATTCGATAAAAATAAAGGAGTATTAATTGAAAACTATTTCGTTAAACAGTTTTAGTCGTTTTTCGCGGGTTTAACCCAAAATACTCCAAACAAATCATACATTTTACAGAAGCTTACGCTCAGAGATATCATTGAATTGTTAAAAAGTGACATCGGAGTACATACTTTTTCAGGGTTTTACATAAAATGTGACCCCACCACGCGGGTTTAACTTTTTTTGTTGAAAAACGGTTTTGGTCGTTTTTCGCGGGCTTAACCCAAAGTACTCCAAACAAATTATATATTTTCAGAAAGCATAAGCTCAGGGATATCATGTGATGTATTAAAAAATAGAATCGGAGAATATACTTTAATCGAAAACTATAAAAGTTAGAAAAGTTTGGTTATTAATTTTGAATTCTGCATTAAAAACTACCCTAAATCGCAAAATTGTACTATATTGAGTGCATTTGGAGAAACGCTCTGCAAAAAAAAACCCATAGGGGTACAATTTTTGCTTACATGAAAACCCTAATTGGTAGGGGTATGGTTAAACGGTTTAATTTTAAACACATCTTAATATGTTTGGCTAATATTTCGTCTTCTAATAGACACTATTTATATATAGTCTGTAAAATTTCATTACAATTGGTTGACCCATGGTAACATGAGTATTCGATTCTGCGTGGAATGACCCATTACGTTATGGCCTTTTCTACTAAAAGACGTTTAGTAAAAGCAGGAAACTGTATAGGTATACACTTGGAATGTCTAAGGTTCCATTGGTACGGTGTTACGAAAACGCGTCAAGGAAAAGGCTGGGCTTAACTACGTCAAGTGTAAGACGTAACAAGACATTTACAATTCGTGGCTCGAGATTTGGCGCGAAAAGAATACGTCGAAATGGTAACAAAAAGGGTCATCAGAAACTAGATTTAAAACCTCAATTTGATATCCTACGTTTAACGTTTGTTATATTTTACGAAAACTAACGCGAAAAGGTTAGTTTTTATTTCATTAAGTTACGTGCATAGAATAGTTCTCCTATAATCACTTTTACAATAAACGTTAATCATGTAACAAATAAGAGTAACTTTTCAATCAATTGCACCAATTTAGGTCTGTTTTGATTGTTTGGAAATTTGAATATGTAAAGTAACAAAAACTTTAAACTTCGCGGGCGTGGAAGATAGCTAATATAGTAAAGCGAGATACACGAAACGAAGTAATATAGTTTGTTTAGTTATAATATGTTAATAGGATATAATTTATTGATTTTGTTTACTTTGGTTTTTTTCTAGCCCGGGCACAATGATATTTTTAAGGGGCACAGATACTTTTGAGGGGGCACGATGGGGCAATCCCAGAATTTTTTGAAGGGGCACAAATTATTTTTGAGGGGGCCAGGCCCCCTCAGGCCCCCTCGCTGGCTAGGGCACTGAAAACCTTGTGTAGACGGGTTGACGCTGTCAAATGGCGCCGCAGAATGGTTTGGAAATTAAAGCCCCACCCCAATTTCTCGAATTTGTGTTAGTTTGCCTAATACAATTAAACAAATGGACATTAGTTATTTTTTTTGAATTTTTAAATTTTAAAACATTGTTCACTTTTTTTAAAATAAATTACTCGCTTTGCAAATTTTTCAACATTTTGATGTCATTTTTGGAACTTTTGGATCCCTTTTTTTGGTATTTTGAGATACCTTTTAGGGTATTTGAGTTCCTTTTGGGTATTTGAGTTCCTTTTGGGTATTTTGGGGCCCCCATCTGGGGAATTTTGAGGACCCTCAAAATATAAACGTAGGCAACAGCCTATGTCAACCTAAATGTAGCGGCGCCAATGTCGCTGTCGCCACGACACTGACTATAAAGTCCAGAAAAGTACCTTGGCCCCCATTTTTCCGCAAAAGAAAAAAAACTGTTTTTTACTCGCCTTAACCAGTGGGTGGTCAGGCTCAGTTTGACGATGACCGTTGATGATATCACCATTGGTGACTTTTTATTGGATTATTTCTACCAGTAGGATATTATTAAGTGCGCTAAGACCAATCATTACATCTTTGAGCGCGTCTTGCTAAAGAAATGGTACAAGCATTTTTTTAAACATATTACAGGTTATTAAACTCATTAGTTATGATTTATAAACTCCTGTAAATATATTTTAAAACCAAATTATAGTATCGGTTGTAATTAATTATATTCCACTATTTCATAAAAAATTGTCACGCAACTTAAAGGGCTCTGTGGCAAAATAAAGAAAAAGTAACGTGCTTTTTAAACCCCCACACCCCCCTCAGTACTGGCGAGACCACGCAGAGTTTACCGTAAATTTCGCACTTTGCATTCATATTCACACAAATGCCAGCTCACTTGCATTGCCCTTTAACCGACAGAAGTGTTTACAAATCATAATGTTTTTCCACTCCATCGGTGTGTACCACGTTTTCGCAATACCGTATAATACGATACTAAAATGACGATTAGTTCCCGCCCCCTCTCGTAGATATTGAGTAACCTGGAACTGAACCCTCGTAAAACTTTAAATTAAAATTGATTTTATATATAAAATATGTATGGTTGATTAGTTGGCAACGACACTCCTACACAATTTTACACGGCCACCAGTCCTGTAAATAAGGCATTAAAAGTCGCTAGCTGACTTGCGACTGTGGTGGCGCCTAGGGTTTTAGCCTAGCTAATTATTATTAAATAACCCGGCCCCTGGTAAAACGCATTACAAGCAGGGTCAGGGGCGGACTGGCGCCTTTTTTGTGAGGTGGGCACTGTTGACTTGCGGCCCCCAAATCGCTTTTCAAGCAACCCCATGTCGAACTAAAAGGTAATTGTTTTCGCGGCCCCGTGGTATAGCACCCAACTGCCTACCGGGTCATTCCGCCCCTGAGTTGGGTACAGTGTATCGAAATGTCGAAAAATCGGCGAGATGAAAAAAAAAAACGCTATCAGAAATGTTTGCATATTTGGAATAAAAATTAACAATGATTAACCGAGAACCAGAATTTTTCAGCTGCGCCTCCTAGCGGCAAAATTAGCTTCCCTTTGGTAGTTCAAGGTTTCCGTAGGTGGCATTCGATAGCCCGTAATGGCGTTAGTAAGCACTTTATTTTTTGTGTATATTACATTTTTGTTTCCAGAAATTTTTTATCGTATATTTTGCGTTGTTAAAGCTTGGTTCCGATTCATTCCGAACAATGATAAAGAACAAGTTAACCATTGTAATGTTTCCTGAACGAATGGGGGGGGGGACGACAACAATCACAAAAAGAACCATTAAATATGCCACTGTAATTAAAGCCCAGTTCGCACTATACAATTAATTGGCCCTCTTAATTGTATCAAACTAATTGTAAGGAAGGAAATCGTATACTATGAACAGGAAACTTGTAACAATTGTTCCCACTTTTTCTGTTCACACTATTAAATTTTCAGGCTTACAAATAGTGGGATACAATTCAGTGGCCCAATTAATTGTATAGTGTGAACTAGGCTTAATAATTATAAAGTTTCGAATATTAAAAGTATGACAGTAATGTTTCTATTACCGCCTAGATATTTCCAATTTTAGAATAGATAAATCGTTGTGTAAACAATTATTCGAACCGCCACTTATAAAAAAATAATTGACAAATCGATGAGAAAACCAAATATTTTCAATGAAGGTTCGCCTCCCGGTGAACGATATTCGAGGAAAAAACCACGTCATTGCTCAACGTGATCAAGATTCGCCCTCCACTAGTTTTCAAAATTGAACATCCAATTCCGACAATCGGGAAGATATTTCTCGACGCCCCGCTATTCGCTTTCAACTGAAAATCTGCCGCGCCACTAGAGGGACTATCGCTCAAAAGTGAAAAGACTAGCCCGTCGATCAGCCGATCTGGCTCAATACGCCGTGAACTATCAGCCAGTGAAAAAATATACTGCGCTCGCCCTGAGCTTGCTCAGTTTATATATATATATATATATATATATATATATATATATATATATATATATATATATATATATATATATAAACTGAGCCATTATTGTCGATGAAAGTTGACCTAAATGAAGTAAGAACTTGCATTCAATTATATGACTTTCTCAAAACGAACCAAAACAAGATTATAGATTATACAGTATTCATAACTTTATTCAAATTAACCCTTTACATTTAAAACTGTGCTTTTGTATTTAATATTGACTTGGAAGTGTGTCTAAGACTGTATTGTGGCTTAATTTTAGTTGTAAAAATTATTTTAATAAATTTTTCAATTCATCAAGAGTATTCCTTTAAATATTATATTACTCTATACAGTTTCCTCACCATGACAAAATTTAGCTCCACTATTTGACTTTACAGAATGTTCCTTGTTTTGAATAGTAAAAATAATCATTACTACCCATATAACTGAACAGTTATTTATTACAAAGCTTTGACGTACAATATGTTGTCAAAATTAAACAATTTAAAAATCTTTCAATAAAATTAAAATAATTTTTGGTTACTTGATTCAATCCTTGACGAAAGTTCATTTTATAAATGTCATAAAAACCTGTCGTAAAATGTCTTACCTAACAGTTGTTAAAACCTGCGCTTAACAATTTATATTAAAAAATTAATATGTTAATCAGCGATAACGTATTTAAATGCTAAGATTTTAAAAAAGCATAATAATTTTATATTTTCTTCTTAAAAGGAAAATGTTATAATTTAGAAATTAACAGATAAATATGAATGCCAGTTTACAAACAGGATGTAGATTCCAACTGCAATTATTTTAGAACATTTATATAATATCATTGCTATTTCAAAATAGTCCGAAAAATTTAGGAAGAATATTTTTGATCCAAAACGTTTTTCAAACAACCATTCCTTTGCAGATCCTAACCCCTTAATGCTAACTTATGAACAGATCGCTTTTGCGATTAATATTTTCTGTTTTTGTAAAAAAAACAGCAAATATAACTGATCATTGTAGGTCTTTTACATCTTCTTTCGTTTAAGATTCGTATTTCTTAGATCAAGTATTAAAGTAGAAAATAATTTCGATAAACACACAAACGATTGAGATAATTGTTCCTGTGAATAAGAATAACCGCGCTGGAAACATATTTGTGTACGAAATTTGACGCGCATTCCCTACCATCGGGTCCTTTAATAAAACAACGCAGTAGCTCTGTTCCATGAGTTCTCTGCTTTCATCAAACAAAAAGAGGCCAGCCTCGGTGTATCTTGAGGTTCTGTTGAAAAAAAATTAATACAATATAATTGCATCTGTTTTCATGATACCCAGACAATATTATCCGCCTACACGAAGAGAGTGAAAGAGAGAGCAACCGGAAGAAAAAAAACAATACTGGAAGCACGAGGCAAACAGGGTGCTACCTGCAAATCATCTCTTAAAAACCACCTTATCACACGAACATGTATCATTAAACTTACGGCTGATTTACTTCTAAGAAGGTTAAAGGTAATCTACAGATATTAAAGAAATTTATTTTCATTTAAAAGTGGTTATTTTTTAATTTATTGCTTATAGTAAACTTATTAATAAATTATTCACAATTTTCATTTTGTTTATTTTGTCGGTGAATAAAAAGCAAGATGATAGACTAGATAGTTAAAATAGGGGAATTTCTAATTGTAATGTGGTTTTTATATTGAGGGTCATTATCTTTAATCACAGTCATGCAATTGTTATTATATTAAATATTATTCGGTGACGGATGGTAGAAGAATCCGGAGGTAGGGCCTAACTAAATACTTAATAATTTGGACAAGAAACTAATTGTTTTCATAGCTCATTGTGATCCTCTTTTAGCAAAAAAAAACAATTTTGGATAAATATAAATATTTAAATTGGACCCGAATGAAGTAATCAGTTGCCAGTTTCAATCAAAAATGCACTGAAAATAAATACATTGTTGCTGGCAATTAAATAATATGCTAATTTTCTCTTGCGCTATCTAAGGAAAATAAATATTTTCAGCTAATAAAACCTGTGTACCCTAACATTGTTGGTTGAAAATGTCGTCATACACGTTTCAAAACGAACCAAACGGTCTATACGAATTCAAATTACTACAGAATATTTATTTATTAAGCACTAAGACTACCCGTGGTGTAACACACCGATTTTGTTCAAACTCGGGGGTTAAGTAGGCCTTAATGAATCATGAAAATTCTCAAAAGGAAAAGTTTCAATGGGTATTAGTTTTGCCATGGCAACCGAAAATGTTTTTGACAACACCCAATTGAAAAATCCTTACCGACAAAAACACGGGATTTTCCAAAAAATTAAGATTTTTAAAATTCAAAAACTAGAAAGAATTTATCAAAATTGACGAAAAAAATAAAATGGATCAACATTTAATCAATGTTTTCAATTTGATGAAAATGGGTAAAAAAGCAAATGATTGGTTATAAAATTAATAAAAATAGATTTTATTGATGAAAAAATTTAAATGTGATAAAAATTAATTGAGTTTATTTGACCAAATTTTGAAATCGTGATTAAATTTGATAAAATTTAATAAAATTAATAAAAACATTGATTAAATTTGATAAAATTTAATAAAATTAATAAAAATTTATATATTTAATATAATATGGTATAAATTTTAATAAAATCGACATATTAGAACACTTTTTGTTAAATGTTTGTCAATTTGATCAAACCATTTGGGTAAAGATGGATAAAAATAGACAATAATAAATAGAATTCCATTGCAAAAATTTTGTGCAAATAACATTAGATAGTTGAGTCAAATGGTATATTTATTCCCTTTGTTCTAAAAATCTATTAATGTTTCGAAAGTTCCACGCCACACTTAACCAATATCGGTTGTTTCGGTACCGAAGTCAGTGACTTTCGAATTTCGCAAAATGCGAAGATGGATGTTAATCCAGTAAATGTTGTGCAGTGTTTTAAAGAGTTAATTGAACTAGAATTCCCTTCGTACGTTGCAAGTTCATATTTATATAACGAAAAGAACAAACATTTTGCAAAAGAGATATTGAAAAGCATGTGTGAAATCACGGAGAAAGGTTGGTGGTAGAGACGAGTCGGGCCACACTTTTTTTGCGGTCCGACCCGACCCGACCCGACCCGATAAATTAAAAAATCGATTTTGCCTGGCTCGGCCCGAAAACCCGACCCGACCAGGAAACCCGACAAGACCCGAAAACCAGATAATTCCCGAAAACCCGACCCGACCAGGAAACCCGACAAGACCCGAAAACCAGATAATTCTCGAAAACCCGACCCGACCAGGAAACCCGAGGAGACCCGAAAACCAGATAATTCTCGAAAACCCGACCCGACCAGGAAACCCGACCCGACCAGGAAACCCGAGGAGACCCGAAAACCAGATAATTCTCGAAAACCCGACCCGACCAGGAAACCCGACAAGACCCGTAAACCAGATAATTCCCGAAAACCCGACGAGACCCGAAAACCAGATAATTCCCGAAAACCCGACCCGACCAGGAAACCCAACAAGACCCGAAAACCAGATAATTCCCGAAAACCCGACCCGATCAGGAAACCCGACAAGACCCGATAACCAGATAATTCCCGAAAACCCGACCCGACCAGGAAACCCGACGAGACCCGAAAACCAGATAATTCCCGAAAACCCGACCCGACCAGGAAACCCGAGGAGACCCGAAAACCAGATAATTCTCGAAAACCCGACCCGACCAGGAAACCCGACAAGACCCGAAAACCAGATAATTCCCGAAAACCCGACCCGACCAGGAAACCCGACGAGACCCGAAAACCAGATAATTCCCGAAAACCCGACCCGACCAGGAAACCCGACAAGACCCGAAAACCAGATAATTCCCGAAAACCCGACCCGACCAGGAAACCCGACAAGACCCGAAAACCAGATAATTCCCGAAAACCCGACCCGACCAGGAAACCCAACGAGACCCGAAAACCAGATAATTCCCGAAAACCCGACCCGACCCGACCCGACCCGACCAGGAAACCCGACAAGACCCGAAAACCAGATAATTCCCGAAACCCGACCCGACCAGGAAACCCGACGAGACCCGAAAACCAGATAATTCCCGAAAACCCGACCCGACCAGGAAACCCGACAAGACCCGAAAACCAGATAATTCCCGAAAACCCGACCCGACCAGGAAACCCGACGAGACCCGAAAACCAGATAATTCCCGAAAACCCGACCCGATCAGGAAACCCGACAAGACCCGAAAACCCGACCCGACCAGGAAACCCGACGAGACCCGAAAACCAGATAATTCCCGAAAACCCGACCCGACCAGGAAACCCGACAAGACCCGAAAACCAGATAATTCCCGAAAACCCGACCCGACCAGGAAACCCGACGAGACCCGAAAACCAGATAATTCCCGAAAACCCGACCCGATCAGGAAACCCGACAAGACCCGAAAACCAGATAATTCCCGAAAACCCGACCCGACCAGGAAACCCGACGAGACCCGAAAACCAGATAATTCCCGAAAACCCGACCCGACCCGACCAGGAAACCCGACAAGACCCGAAAACCAGATAATTCCCGAAAACCCGACCCGACCAGGAAACCCGACGAGACCCGAAAACCAGATTATTCCCGAAAACCCGACCCGACCCGACCAGGAAACCCGACAAGACCCGAAAACCAGATAATTCCCGAAAACCCGACCCGACCAGGAAACCCGACAAGACCCGAAAACCAGATAATTCCCGAAAACCCGACCCGACCAGGAAACCCGACAAGACCCGAAAACCAGATAATTCCCGAAAACCCGACCCGACCAGGAAACCCGACGAGACCCGAAAACCAGATAATTCCCGAAAACCCGACCCGATCAGGAAACCCGACAAGACCCGAAAACCAGATAATTCCCGAAAACCCGACCCGACCAGGAAACCCGACGAGACCCGAAAACCAGATAATTCCCGAAAACCCGACCCGACCCGACCAGGAAACCCGACAAGACCCGAAAACCAGATAATTCCCGAAAACCCGACCCGACCAGGAAACCCGACGAGACCCGAAAACCAGATTATTCCCGAAAACCCGACCCGACCCGACCAGGAAACCCGACAAGACCCGAAAACCAGATAATTCCCGAAAACCCGACCCGACCAGGAAACCCGACAAGACCCGAAAACCAGATAATTCCCGAAACCCGACCCGACCAGGAAACCCAAAGAGACCCGAAAACCCGACCCGACCAGGAAACCCGACGAGACCCGAAAACCAGATAATTCCCGAAAACCCGACCAAGTGTCAGTCCCGTGTTGGAAAATACACGTTCGTCACTCGTTTGTGACGCGGGAATATCTAGAATTATTTTAGCTATATTTTGTCAAAGTACTTCGAGACACAATTGGACGCCGTGAAATCGAAAGTAAAACCAAAACGAAACGTAAGAGAAGCTTAGGCGAATCGGACGACTGAGACGACCTTGAAATAGACGCTAGTCGCGCTGCTCGCAGAACTCATTACTTCTATCTCTCTCCCACCCCTCTCTCTTCCTCTATCACTCTTCGTACAACACCCGAAGGGCCGAAACATTTCACACGACCTACGCAGTAAGCAGTCGCGGGTAAGGGTCGGGTCGGGCCTTTTTTAAAAGCCCGGCCTTTTTGGAAATTGGTCCGGCCCGACCCGGTCCATTTAATTTCAAAATATAAAAAACCCGGCCAGACCCGAACCCGATTGTAAAATAGCCCGACCCGAAATTTTCAAAAATTAAATTTGCCCGACCCGACCCGACCCGACCCGTAAAAATTAAAATTTAATTCTGCCCGACTGAATCGGGGGCCCGACTCGTCTCTATCGTAGAGATCGGCGTCTGAATAATAAATTATCTAATTATTTATTTTAATTCATAAGAAGAAACCATTATTTTTGCATTTTGAATCGTTGTTTATTCGTATAAAATGTTCATAAATAAACAGTTAACCAAAATTTTTATGATTAATTGAAAGTTTGCCGGTTAATTTATTTGTTCCGCCGATCTCTAGTTGGTAGAGACGGTACGCGTTTTCGTACTTGGAGGCTAGTCTCCCTCACTCCCACTGGTGGGTGGAGATGGGAAATGGAAAAAAGGGGGAATCGGTTCTCTTCGCTCGTTTCTCTCGGTCGGCGTGGATACGATTTTTTTCGTTATTTATGACTCAGTATATTGCGCCATCGAACATCGTTTTAAAACCGCAGAATTTTTGAAGCGTGGAAACATGGTGAAAGTCATGGAGAAATGGTAGAACATGGACCACAATTACTGTCAAATTAGAAAGAAGAAACTAACAAAGGCAGAATTGAAGAAAATTAGACAAGGTATTCTTCACTACGAAGTATATTAATGTATCTATAAACTTTCATCTTCTTTTCACGTTTTATGCCTACATTTCGATGATAACTTTATCAGTGTACATATTGAGGTTATTTTACTGAGGGCCTCAAATTTGGAATCAGTCTCATAACAAAGGAGGCCTGAAGAAATAATTGTAAGATTAGTTTAAATTTTATTGCTTTTTTTTGTTAGATAATTTGACTGAAAATTTCCTAAATTTGGCTTTCCCTTAAACAAGTAAGAGAAGATGCTGAATATTTTTCAGCCTCTGTACAAAATTTTATTAATTTTTGATTAGCTGCATCCTTATCGCACACAACCGAAACAATCTGGAAACCAGCTCCTTGTAAATGCTTTATTGCTACTTTCTGTTCAAGCATTTCTTTTCTCGTAGTTTTTGTTTTTGTAAACGCTTTTTGGCCAGACGACAGTTCATTTTCTTCCAGAAGCAGCTTCCTACACTTTTCAGCTCTTAAAGGCTGACTCATTTCACAGTCATAAGTTGATTTCAGGCTTTTGTTTTTGAATAACTTGAATAATTCACCCTTAATTCCTTGGTAGCAAATACATATTTCTAATTCATGCCAAATTGAAATTAATTCCTCTACCGATTTAATCGGATTTCAATTATCTGTTTCTAAACACTAAGCTTTTAATAGTGCTTATATTTCCGACCGTTTCATATTGCATCTCCATGGTCCATCTATTAGATTAAATATCATTCATTTGATGTTTTTAAAATTCTTTGGAAAAATGTGAAGGAGATTCAATAGGTAGAATTGCGGTTTCGCGAATTTCAATATCTTCAACAGATGGAATTGAAATCTCTCGATGTACAAAGTTTCCTCCAGAACCGTCAATAACCTAGATGTATCAATATTTATTTGTTAATGTTAAGTAATATATTTGAACGATTATTCTAGACATCTAGCTCGCAACAATTTCTCCTTTTTCCTCCTTTTCTCCATAATTAAATTAAATGGGAATTGCTGCCTCATTGGCTTCAGAATTAACAATATTTGGCATCTCTATTTCATCGGAATTAATACTGTCTGGTGGCATGTCTTTAACCATGGACTACATTAGATTGGTAGATCAGGCATATTACAATTAGAAAATAAATGTGTAAAATACTTAAAAGATAATTCTACCCACCTGTTGTTCAACAAACTCCGATACAGGGTCAGGATTGACTATTGTTGTCCCAAAACCACCCATATAATGTTTTGAACACTCATAGTGATGTTTCTTAGCATGAGTTGTTTGTATATCAGGTCTGTTTATTGCTTGTAACCATCTTTAGCATTTCTGGTAATCTGTGGTTGGCTTTGGTACTGGGAAAAACAAACTGTTCTTGTGTTTGAAGCTTTCGAAGTACAGGATTGTATAAGCTCTTTCTTTTCTCGACTTTAACAGCTATGATACACACAATAGCTCACCATATTCTTTTAATTATAATAATAATAACCTCAATTCAATATGATAAACTACGGTCTTGAACAAACCCTTGTACATTCGAAAGCCAACATTTTATCGCTAAATAAACTAAACTGAAGGCGCCAGCTACAGATTCTACTTTTGACGCGAAACTCGTAACCACGGCGACCGAGAGAAACAAGCGAAGAGGACCGCTCCCTCCTTTTTTCCATCCCCCATCTCCACCCGCCAGTGGGAGTGAGGGAGACTAGCCTCGAAGTACTTACGAAAACGCGCTTCTAACGTCTCCACCAACATTTGTCCATGGTGAAATATTAACTGAATACGTTTTGTTAGAAGAGGAAGAACTAGTTGGCAAGAAAATAAACTCTTAAAATATTTTTTAATTGGAATTAGTTTGTAAGAATGTAAGTTTTGATTACTTATAGCGAATGTTTTCAATATTAATGGAAAGTTACTCATTTCAATTCTTTAATTTCACAACTTAGCAATAAAGAAAAGATACCGTAGAACTCAGGATTAAACTATTTAAAGGATTAGACTACAATACAGTAAAACCCAAAATAAATTAATAGGGCGTGAATAACCAGATATTATCTATCACACAGATCACACTTCTATTTTTTTCGAGTCAAATGTATAAGAAATAATAGGTAATTGTCTTGGTACAGTCCCGATCAAAAGTTTCAGGTCGTTTTCTCTTGGCAGTCATTTTATTTACATTTTAGGTAGAGAGCCGAATGAAGGCTTAGGAATGAAATAATACCCTCACGAAAATAATATGCAGTAAAAAAAATGCCCTACCACAATTAGGGAGCGAGCAAAGCCGGAAATACCCAAATCAGTCTAAAATGACGTCATGACAAAATAAATATAATTTGTCGTGTCTAAGCTTGTTCGAAGCGTCATAATATTCGGAAACCAAATCTGGTTTAAATTTTGAAATCAGATTTGTGTTTGTTAAGTTATTGAAGAAATAGTGATGGAGAAAAACATGAAAATTAACCCTAATTTAATTTTTAAGTGCTTGGTCTCACATTCAAAGTTTGGTAAAATTTATCTCATTCTATAAATTTGATAAACGCAATTGATTTTTATCACATTTAAGATTTTTTTATCAATACAATGCATTTTCATTAATTTTCTATCAAATCATTTGCATTTTTACCAATTATCTTCAAATTGAAAAAATTTATTAAATTTTGATCAAAGTTTTCTAGATTTTTGCATTTTCAATTTTAATAACATGGGATTTTGAAAATTTTCAAAATCCCATGTTATTTTCGGTAAGGAATTTTCCATTTTGTGTTGTCAATGCCCGTAGAAACATTTCGTTTTGCGTTTTGGTAATTTTTCTGATTCATTAAGGTCTACTTAACCCCCGAAATTGAACAAAATCGGTGTGTTACACCTCGGGTAACCTCCTTGTGAGTGTAAATTACCTAACGCGAATATTTAATGAGAATTAGTTAAAAAAAAACCACGGACATTATTGTGTAAGTAAAGTCAAATTTATTTACAAGGAAACAGACTTGTTTCGGCACACCACCTTGACAAAGGCACATATGTGTGCCAAAACTAGTCTTTTACAATGTGATGGGGCTCCGTTGTTTAATTACCACATGCGCCTCCTCGATGCTAATGTAGTCTTCCAGTTATTCAGACAAAGTATCTTGTATTAACCATCCATACGCCTTACCATTTAGCCTCAAAGTAACTGCACATTTGCCAGTTTTTCAACATCAGAAGCAATGCGTTAATGTTAATTATACATTTTCAACACAATATGACCCAAAGAACACGTCACTTAATGTTTGACATGGTTACCCGTATCTTCCTGTATATCAATATTATAACTTATAGCACACTGGTTTGCGGCGCTTACTATAGAGGTTTGAAGTGTATTCGCAAAATTATTGCATTGCAGGGTATTAAAATTTACAATCTCTGTTAAAACTAGGTTTATTAAACCCAAATATTTTTTAATATATTTCAGTTACTTATATTTCCTTCAACAAGATGGAAAGTGAATATATGTAGTATGAGTATTGGAGCGGTTCTGGCTAAGGGTTAGTTTTTACAATTGCAATTCATAATGTATTTTGAGGTTGTGTTCTGTGTTAGTGCCAAAGTTGCGTGCACTTAAGATCACTTAAATTAAAAGCGATAAATTTGCACTAAAAGAGTCTACTTTCATCTCTGTATCTCTGACTGTTACGTGATCATCTCATTGTCTGGCCGAACTTTCTCATTGGCTGCCGCTGTTTAACTTTATCTCTGTCTGCCACCTCACTCGTAGAAAATGCGTTCGAAACATATCTGAAGTTGCACCTGTTCCCCTAATATAACGATATTTTTCTTACACCTGATCAATGTTGGCACCTTAGATCCATATTTAACTTCTTAGACGATTTTGGGTTAAAATCGCTACACTCGAGTGTAATGGTTGACTCATAAACGTTTTCATCTAACATAGTATCTCCTGAATGATTTAGTTTCTACACCAAACAAAGCTTAAGCCAATTTTATTTTTTTTTAAAAGATAATTTCCAAACCCACCCGTTTTAAATTATATAAAGTAAAATTCGAACTATGAGAAGTTTCCTTAATATATTTTTTTAATTCCAAGATATATAAAAATGTTTGACGATGGCCTTAGAAACTAAATATTAATCAGCAATACATATTAATGTTCAATAAACTACTACCTGTCTCGCACCTCAGTTTTGTAGTTTGTTCCAAGTGTGAAGCGAGTTTAGAGCTAATCAAATTAGAACAAAAGACAAAATTTGGTTTTCTATGGAACTTTGTTACCGGAATCCGTTTAACAGTGAAGTAACTCAGTAGCGTTTCTACTGGGGGGTGGGCAGCTTCCCTTGGCGCAAATGTTTAGGGGGCGTGTTTTTAGGCCTTTTTATTGGTAGGTCGCAGGTTATCTCGACAATTTTAAGAAATTTCTGGTTTCGGTTTATTTTCTATATTATTGAACGCAATCAATTAACATCTGTACTATATTGAGATTTTTATCTGCATGTCACGTTTCAGATTTTTATGGAAACATTTGTCTAGTCACCAGCAATTTTGTTATTGTGTCCTACTGTACCTGAATATCAAGAATTAGATTATATATAACCGTATGTTTAAATATCCTACTTTAGCACGACGCCGTTCAAATTCAAAGCTTTGCGCATCTGCCCCAAATTGTTTCTCAAAAAAACAGAATACTTGACGATATTGGGCCCTTAATAATCTGGTAAGTATATTAACGCGAATGTTAATTTTTTTGTGCATGGGAGCTCTGCCACATTACCTCTGCAACGGAAATAATGTTGTTTCAAACTCATACCACCGTTGAACGTTAATTGCATTTTATCATTTGTAACATAATTACTCATAAGTATGCCACTGTAACTTTATTCTATTCAAAAATCTTCACGAACGGTTTGTTTCACCACGAACCAGTAAAAAGGTGGACTACGTTAGATTTTAAACATTTTATTCATCCTTGTAATTTTGGAAGTCACATTATTGGCTACTAACATTTGTATTTAAGCCAATTAAAAACCTCTAAATTGAGAAGGAATTTATTATTTGGGAGTTTTGGTCAGCCCAATGTTACTTTATTGAAATTTATAAACTCGCTCGGTTTGTGCGGATGAAGTTAATGAGTAGTTTAGAAAAAAGGAAAGGTTGGGGAAAATGACCAATATGGTTCGGTTCAGTGATCGCTTTCCGAAAAAGGAACAAGTCCTCGAAGTGGGATATTCCACTAGCGTTATTTAAACCCATTCCAAGCCTAGAAGAGTAAGGCCTAGGCTCAAAAGAATCGACGAAGACTCCAACCTTGTAGATGCCCCATATGCTTAAACTGAAGGTCTACTATTTTTCCAATAAACATGCTTCTTTTATTTGGCAATGCAAATTTATTTTAGATCCTGAGTCTCCGAAATCTTCATTAATATGCATATTAATTGCATTAACAGCACTTGACAGTATATTGTAGTGAATTTTAGCTCCTAAGCCTTGGTTGCTCAAAACTGTTTGTTTGTCGGTTTATCAGACATTGAGCTAATTGTGTTGCCTTCTTATCTTTTATAAAAACAAATATCATTTTGTATGAAAAAAAAACCACCTACGAAAAGCCGATGAAGGACCGAAAAAATTATACTCTTGCTAAACAAATAGTTTCTAGTAAGAAGTCCTCACTTCAGGAAATCCTAACGTTAAGACATTATATAATTTTTAAATTCTAGTAAATGGTTACGAAGAAATGTTTTGTAATGGTTGAACAGAAGCTCAGGGCATCTTTATAGAAAAAGGAAATATTCCGATTTCCCTAAGACGGGCAAGAATGATGACCTGCATTTTGTCATAAGACAGATCTTCAAGTGTGTTTGAACAAGTAAAAGAAATATATTATTATGCAGAAGATTAGCAATATGAAATATTCAAAAAACTTACGAATAACGAAACAATTCATATGCTCGTTAGCGTTTGTAATATCACAAGGTTATAGACATATTTTTTAGTAAAGGGTCATTCCATAAGATTTCGACCACTCATGTCACCATGGGTCAATCGATTTTTTTTTTAATTTTGAACACAGATAGATCTGTCTAAAAAACGGTGATATCCAAGGTTTTAGCTGAAAATATTGAGAGGTTTTAGAATAAACACAGTTTAACCGAAACCACACATTTTTTGGTATATCGTACCTCGATTTCAGTACCCCTTCGCTTTAAGTTTAATAACTTTTTATAAATATATTTTATTTTAACAAAATAACACAATCTTACACATTTTGGCAAGGCCAATTCAATGGTGGAGTTTATATAGTCCTAACTAAAATTGATACCAGGTTATTGGATGTCAAAATGTAAATTTTTATTTTTGGGGGGTCTCATTCGAGGGGTTAAAGGGTCGATTGAAAACACGAAATATAAATACACTATTAGATAGCTCTATAAAAGAGCTTTAAAATAAGCTCTTAAAAAAGGGGTATTTTCCTTGTTTTTATTTGATAAATCAATAACCATTTTCTTGAAATTCAACACTTTTGAAATTTTTTATTTTTGATATCATACAAAAAATGGTTTAAATCTTTTAAAAATTATTACTACGTATTTCACGATGTGTGATAAATAATGCTCGAATATCTTCTAAATTATAATCTTTAAGAATAAAGGATCTAGCCCTGGAAGAAGTCGCTGTAGGCGTTGATATCAGTCGCAAAATCAAGTTAAGAGGTACATAGCATTTTTCAACCCTTAATTTTGAGTAGTAGATTGATACACGCATTTATTTTCAATTAAATATTTTATGATATCAAAAATAAAAAATCGATTGACCCATGGTGACATGAGTGGTTGAAATCGTATGGAATGACCCAAAAAGCACATAATTTTGAAATAGTTTTTAACACAAAACTATTCAATAGACTGACGATAATTTGACAATGGAGAATAATATGTAGGCCTCATTGTTTTAACACTGATCTATTCAACGTTGCTCAAATATTTATGCATAATAGTAAGCTATCTAGAGTTCATGTAGTTGAAGTTAAGAAAGATGACCGAGTCCTTTATCATCAATAAATTATTCAAATCAAAAACCAAGGACAGTTGAGCTATTGATTCTATTATATTAAAAACAGATGTCTCGAAACTGCCAAAACAGTTAAGGAAATAGACTGATGCGCAAGATCTAAAAAATCTTAAGTATCCTACTTTAGAGGTAATGGAATTAATTGTTATGATTATGAAACCAATTGAAAATTATTTTAATGAAACCTACAAAAAAACCGTAAGCAAAATGTTATTCACGTAATAAATGATGACTTCGTTCTAAAACCGCAATTTAACATTGTTGCTGAAAAAGCAAGTAACGCGGTAGACATTGCCGAGTCTGTTTTTTCCATAAAAATTAACACTGAGATCAACACCACTGGCAATGGCCACAATAAGAATCGCTGCAATTAACTTCAGGCTGATATCAGAAACAAGTGGCTTACCACTAAAACCAACAGTCAAGAAAAATGAAAACCGAAATTGAAAACAACGTTAAGGACGAAATATGTTAAACGTACTACATTATATTATAACGTTATATTTTCTGTCAAATGTCTCTGATATGAAGTTTTGCAATGGAAACTGATTTTAAAAAATAAAATTAACTAACAAAAAAATGCATTATGTATTAGCCGATCTGCTCTGTTTCAGCTTCAAATTGCCTCAGACCATCTTTGAAGCTTCGCACCATTTCGCGAAAAGTCCCATTTTGAATGGCTTGAATGCATGCCAGTGTTGACCTAAAAGCTGTTCAAGAAGGTTCTGATTGAAATGCGTTCAAAAACAAAACATGCCTCTTGAGTTAACAAAAATGGGATCATTTCCAAATCTGCATAAGCTTCAATAAAGCATCATAAAAGAAGATGAAATTAAATAACTCACTAGGTTTGATTTCCACTCACCCAAGAGCGGCAGAAAAACTTCATTAAACACCAAAAACCCAAAAAAAGAAAAATTAATAACTTGCATGGATCCTTCAATTAAATGGAAAACTCACGTGGAGCCTGGAATCATTGGAACAAGTGAATGGTTCACGATTTTGGTTGGTTTTATTTCTTCCTTCAGAAAGGTGTCCAACATTCTTAATAATAAACCACTGATTGAAGACATTATAATGGTTTCAGAATTTTATCTTGGAAAATAAATGCCAAGAGCATCTGTAACCGACTTGAGTTGCAAAGCGAAATATCATACGGTTTTCAGATTATTACGTCTTTGTTGTAAACAGCTCAAATAGTATCCCACATAATCTACTCTCCATTGATTTCTAGTAACTGGTACCTGCAACTCATTGTGCTATTGGCAGCACCTTTTCTAAATATTTTTAGAGGTGAGATGGATCAAAAACGAAGTACAGAAATCTACCCTTCAACGAATCTGCCTACTTTCCCTTGTGTGAGGCATCCCGGGTGTTTTATTCAAAACACTTTCTATTGGTGGTCGCACTACCACCTGTGACGCACAATATTTTATCCCACATAATTATAATTTATGGATAGCTTCCATTACATCTTTCACTATGAAATCCCCCAGTTATTGAACTAAAAAACTGGTAGTTTTACTACGATTTTGAAAATTCTTCACAAACCCATCTTCAGAATTCCAGGTGCAAGTTTTTATTTTATCCATTTGAGTTTGACTTTTTATGATCTTTAGATCTACAATATCCCTTATTTCATTTGAAAATTATCCAAGAAGAGCGAGATCTCTTTCAGCGTTTCCGAAACCTTACAGCAAAGTTTTTGTCAATATAATTAATAATAATAATCAGCTAGGCAAGATTCAATAAGATTCTGAATTTTAAATTCATCTGATTTCTGTGTAAATGACCAATTATGTGGTAACAAGAAGTTGCGGAACACCGAGATAATTTCTTTCGGAGGCTCATTAGCTAGGGTTTCGAGATTACTATTTAAGGGAGCAATTTTCAATGCTGCTATATCACTAATGGTTGGTACAGCTTCTTGTCTGCGGTGTTTTGATGTTTCTTCTATCAAGGCCTCATCAATGATAACTGGTTTTTGTTTTTCATTTTTCATCCCTGCTAGGGTATGTGGTTGTCCTTTGGAATTTTCTTGCACTGAAGCAACTACAACCTCCTGAATTTACAAGGAACATCAATCCATATAAATGTCGAATTTGGAACTCCTTGTGATTTCCACAAATTAGGTGATATACATAATTGCTTTAAAAAGTAATCACAAAAAGGTAATTTACAGTTTTTTTCTCACAATATATCAGGAAGCTCAAGAAACCATGGACGTACTGACCAAGACTTCAATCGTTTCAATTTCAAATGTTATATAAAAACGATCCGTTGGGAAATATTCAATTCGCCACAAATCGCCGCGAGATGGCGACGTGTAATGAAATCTTTTTCCGAATTTTTATCGGTGTAGAGGTATAATTGAGAGGACGGCAGCCTTGTTTGAAACAAACTTCTCAAATTTGTAGTATAGTAAAATGTACGCGAGAGAACTATCCCTTTAACGTTGTTTTATCCATGTTGATTTCGTCCTGTTATCTTTTCTGTCTTCCCTTTTTCTCTCTTCCAAATTATTTCATTTATGTGGGTTTTTGGCCAGATATAATTGAAAACCACTTAAAATATCAACTAATCGAAATAGAGTCTTCATCCGTACTAAATAGCAATGGACCAATCTTAAAAGATAGCCATAACAGTTCATTTTCTAGTGATTAGTTTTGCAAATTACTTAAAAACCACGAAAAAGCTGAATGATTATGGCCAGTGTTTTACTGGGCTTATAAGTGGTGTACAAAGCGTAAAACAAAGGTTAATCCTTAAACCTTTGTCATCCCTTGAAAAATCATTCGCTGAATTTAGCTGGCGTACATGCTGCAAATTCTTTAAGTTTTTTCGGTAAACTTGAATGGGTATTCACATTTTGTTTAAATCCACCCATAGATGGGACATACTGACCCCTCGTGTTCCTGTTCGAGTTAAAACAGTAGCAGAAACTTACAAGGAGACGACCCGAGGTGTAACGCACCGATTTGGTTCAAACTCGGGGGTTTCGTAGACCTTCATGTTACTTGAAACACCCTAAAGGGAAATGTCACCATAGGCAACGGTTTAGCCATGACAACCAAAAATGTTTTTGACAATACAAAATGGAAATTTTCCTATTGAATATAACATGGGAATCTGACCAAATGTAAGGGTACCCCTTTAAAGATTTTAATCAACTTCGAACTTTTTCATTATTTTCTTATTTATATTTTTTATTTTTAGCAATTTCAAAAATTAAAATTTTGGTCAGATTCCCATGTTATTTTCTATGGGAAAATTTCCATTTTGTGTTGTCAAAAACATTTTTGGTTGCCATGGCAAAACGGTTGCCTATGGAGACATTTCCCTTTAGGGTGTTTCAAGTTACATTATGGTCTACCAAACCCCCGAGTTTGAACAAAATCGGTGTGTTACACCTCGGGTCGTCTCCTTGTTAGTGTATTTCCAGGTACGATGCAGTTCATGCGTTTTCTAACCACATTAACGACATTAGAAGTAGAAGAAATGGGTTAATTGAAACGATGGATAACAGAAACGATGCCGGGTGCATAATTGTTAGTATTTTGAATAATTCTTTCTTTTGCATTCTTGTACTTATATAGCCCAATTTTAAATGGAATCAATGACGCTCAATTGTCCTTGTAGAAACAATGCCTTGCCTTGGATATGTGACGGAAGAAGCCAAGAACAAGGCTCAATCAGGTAGTCGCACCACCAACATGTTGGGAGAGACGAATTCGCTGACAGAACAAAATTCCTGGGGAACATGCAAGAAATGCTGGTCTTACGTTGCTTAAAGACATTGAGCGAGCACATCTGGAAAGCAATTGATGGACTTCATTCTGATAAAGAAAGTTGAACGCAACAGCCATGAAAGGGTACGATGAACGGTTCGAGTTTTTGCTTGTTTCTGCTCTGCGAAGTATCAACAACGATCAGTATATTCGCGACCAAATAGCTCATATGTGCTCTGCTTACGGCACAGAATTGTTGGAAGAAATTTTAAGATTAGGAAGACAGCTTGCACCATTTAAGCGAACTAAACAAGAACAGAACAATGAAAGAAGAAGGTGAGGTGTTTTGGAATTCTTAAATTTTATTGTGAAGTGGCGCGTAGTGGAAAGTTTTTCAAACATAGCTGTCGTCCTAAAATATTTTTAAAAGTCTGAAAGAAAATTTTTGAAGCTCAAACTTGTAAAAACATATTTGCGTTCTACGATGGGTCAAACTCGGCCATACTATCGATTAAAAACGAGGTATCGTAAAAAAATGTTATGACCAAATTATTGACCGCTTCGCCATGTGCTGAGAAATCTCGCAAACTTAAAATATTGTCCAACATTTTTTTAATTAAAAGCCTTAAGTCTTAGAAGAAAATGGTAGGGGGCGCAAATTCTGAATTTGCCCTGGGTGACCATAAGCCTGGAAACGCCACTGAAATAACTACATGGTGGCGCTGCATAGAATTTTTTTTTTAATATCAGAAATTTTAAGGTGGTATTTTTTAATTTTCAAACGACGAGATGTCTTTTCTCTAGATATTTTATGACGATATAGTGTATAAAAGTCTTCGGTAGCTAATTTCTAATGAAATGATCTAAGTTAGCACGGCCAGTCCCAGTTTGAGGGTTTAAAGTACTGACAAACCGCAAAACTAGTCGATAACACATATGAGATTATAATAAACTGCAGAAGGTTTATTTTCTTACGTGTCTTTCATTTTTCTAACCAACGGAGATTTGTAGCCCTTCCTTATCGCAAATGCAGCAGCGTACGTCGTCAATGGGTCTTTCGAAATGTGAAAGAAACTTTTTTCCTGGTGCATAGCAGAACAGTCACCGATGTCAGATATCGCCAAAATTAAGCTCCTTAGGTCAATCACAATCACCTTGTTTCCCTTAGTAATCTCCTTCATTTCATGGTTGGCGTCTACATCCAAATAGCTAAACAGGCCATTCGTGTTCAAGACTTGTTGGTAGGCTACCTTTTTGATGTCATCCTTGGCGTCCTAAAAAGTTATAAATTAATTTCAAGAAGCGTGTTTATAACATTAAAAATATTAATTGAGACAAGGTGAAAAGAGATTTATGTGCATATAATTTATAAAAAAGAGGTAAATCGTTATTCGGTCCAACATATCCTCTTTTTCCAAATTAGTTAATCGTAACCAAATATGCCACCTTTAACAAATGGCGATCTTTATCGAAAAAACTGTTTTCTTGACCTTCAAAATGTGTATTTCTAAAATAAATTTCAAACAATATAGCATTTATTTAGTTAAGCAATGTCAACCTTCAAAATACCGTTCGTTAATAATTGAAATTGTAATATCCTTGTCGTTAGTAAAGTGATAACCAAAAAACTTTATTTTAAAGGATAAATGATTTTTTAAATTAAATTTACGTCAGCCTCTATGTCACGCAGAAGACTAAACACCTTTTGAAATCTATTTAGAAAGTGCTGATGTAAAATGTAAACTCAAATAAATCTCATCCTGTTATTTATTGAAAAGACTAGATAATCGAATACCAATAAATCTCTGGAAGAACTAACGGTTTTTAAAACTAGTTCACATTTTTGCAAAACATTGTTGGCTAACACGAGTCTTAAGACGAGTTGCTCCTTTTAAACTGAATCTACAACTTGTTTTCTACACACACGTTTAGTAGAAAAGCAGTTGCTTTCTTTTTCACAAAAGTTGATTATAATACTAATATTAACAACATTTCGGTAATTATGTGGACGAAATATTAATGATTTACCCAGGCACCTAAATTGAAGGCAATTAAAGTCACTAGGTGACTTTGGAATAGGGTGGTGACTTGGGAATTAGCATAGCTGAATTTGAATATGTGGCTTATTACCAACAATCCCCAAGGGCTATGTGTTCAATAGTTTAACGTAGAGTATAACCGCTGACGTCGCCGGTTTATCGCACCAAATTCTACAGAACCCTAAAAATAATAATCTTAGAATTGTTAATATGTCAATCGTTAGAAAAATCATGCCCTTGGTAGCCCACATCAATTTTTGTGATCAGGTACCTGCAAGTTGGCCATTAGGTTATTTCGGAGATTTTTGGCGATGTTCAGCTAGTCATTTACAAACCTTTCTTAAATTAATTTCGATTCAGTTTAAAATTAAAATCATATATAGTCCTCATTTGTTGGCATCAATAAATGCTAACTAAAGTGAGATTTGTCGACAACTCGCTGGACACCACGAACCGCGTACGCATTGTTGTGATATTTGAATTTCATACGAATTCCCAATTCAGTAACAAGCACCATCTGTCTCCAAATATTTACTTTGTAAATTTCATTCTATAGAGCGTTGGATGTTTTTATTTTTAGGGCAAGGTGAATAAGGTGTTTGTTGTTATACCAATGATCATGATATCAAAAAGGTTTTTCATTTTACTTTTACTTGGTAAACGGTTGTATTTCGAAATATTTTCCATGTTCCGACAGTCATCTTAGAGGCATTTTGCACGAAGCTTTAAATCGATGTCTCATTATTGTCTTAGTGTTTTATTTATAATAAGTCTATAGTCTATAAATCACCCTATTCTCAAAAATAACCTTTACCATGAAAAATTCGATCTTCTGGCTAAGCTATTAAATTTAACGAAATTAAATGGAATATTTCTTAAAATAAATATTAAAATACAATAAAAACAATAACTTTTGCATAGTAAAAATAATCTTTACTATGCAAAAGTGGTTGTTTTTATTTTATTTTAATATCTTAATGGATAGGGTTAGTCAAACCTCACCAACAGGAATATTTCTTGTTGATGCAAAGTACCAAAAAATACGATCTACATAAAAATATCCATGATAGCAGTCTTCCCAAATGGCGTCACCTTATTTAGGAACAGAAACTGATAAAAACAATAAATAAAAAAATTAAGACTCTAGCTGGAGTTCGTAATAAATTGCAACTAATTAGTCACAATTAATATAGTAAAGAACCCCGATAGGGCAAGTAAAACTCTTTAGACAAGGTTTGCCTCAATGTATCATCTAAGGGTACTTTATGTGAAGGTTGACTCAATTAATTAAATTTGTAAATCTCTTTTTGTTGGTGTACATTTATAATTCAAACAAACATTGATGTGGTGATCATATTTGTATTATCGTTTAAAAAAATTACAACATTTACCATTAAAAAGTAATGCGATTTGGTGTCTCTAGGGACTCTTATTTGAAGTTTGGGAACAGTAATGACATCGGCAATGCTGTCAAAATACATGGGAGATTCCGGTGAAGTGAATTTGGACAAAAATTCTCCGTTGAAGTATATCGTTAAAATGTGCAAAGGAATAAACCAAAAACTCCAAAACACTTTGCTACGGTTATCGATTTTCGATATTTGGTAACCTGAAAAAAAAAACTATTTTGAAGCCATTACTTTATTTAATATAAAACTGTTGTTTTGAATATAAGTGTGAAAATCTTAATGAGTTACAAAAAGTTCTTTGACAACACCTACCACAACGAAAGAAAGTTAAAATTGAATGCTTCGTCTCTTTTGTGGTTACAAATGCCCAACATAAAGGATAAAAACATATAAGGTGTCTCAGGGCGATCTGCTAATATTAATTAGTAGTTTAACTTTTTAATTTGTAAATTCCAGAAAAAAAATTTCGTGGTATTCTTAAAATAATTTTTGTTGCAAGAATTTAACATGCTTGGTAAAACTTTCTTGGTCCTAGAATGTTTGTTAACTATATTACTTGTTTCAACAATGTTTGGAAACCCTATTTCTTGTTTCAACAATGTTTGGAAAATATATAACTTGCTTCAAGAATGTTTTGGGGCGTAAATTTCTTGTTCCAAGAATATAGAAACTTTGGACATAAATTTATCGTTCCAAGAATTTATAATTTTTGTTAAATAAATTTATTGTGAATGCAGAATGTTTGGTTAAAATTTCTTGGATCAAGAATTGTAGAATTTTCGGGACATATATTAGTTGGTCCAAGAATGTAGAATGTTTGTGACATCTAATACTTGGTCCAAGAATATAGAATGTTTGGGACATATATTACTTGGTCAAAGAATGTAGAATGTTTCAGAGATATATTACTTGGTCCGAGAATGAAGAATGTTTGGGACATCAGTTATTTGGTCAAAAAATGTAGAATATTTGGTACATGTATTACTTGGTCAAAAAATGTAGAATGTTTGACATAAATAATTCTAACCTTGTAACAGTAGAATCGAAGATATATCCATATATTCCTTAGAGGCGTCCAGTTTTTTCTTTGTAAGTTTCGAAGTATAGAACTTAATCAGGTAAATAATATTTACGCTCATAAAAACCAGCAGCCACAACTGTCATATAAAATAAAAACTTAGAGGTCGGATAAGACTACGACAAAAAAGTTATGTTAATAAATAACATTTAAAATACCTTCCAAGAAAAGACCCTCATAAAAGCGAAAGAATGAGATTCGTAGTGCATCGGTTTTCCTGAGACAATTACCCAGTTGCTGTAGTAAAGCGGAATAGTGAAGTCTATAAATCGAAGCGCCCTCTCCTCGAAAGGAATTGGAAAGAGCGAAATATCCGATTCCTGATAGAAAAAGTGTTCTTTTTTTCATATTTTCAAGAATGAATTATCACTAACAATGAATATGCAGCCCGGGTTTCGTGATTTACCCACTTTAGCTTCTGCTAACCGAGAGGGACACTCTGTGACTTCGAAATGAGTCGTCTATTCAATTTAAGGGAATGGTTTCAATTCGCTAAATAACGAGGTGAACAGGGTAATAAATTTATATTATCAATTAGCATTTGTTTATTATTTTGGTTGACTCCGTGCGATTAGAAAACCGTGCTGTAAAACGAGCTTACTAAAATAATGAAAAACAACAATATTGGCTTCTGACTATAAATAAACTATAAAATTTAAAATCATTAATAAAGGCTTACGTGCAAAAATAAAAAATAGCGACGAGGATTTCGGAGTTTAAAATCTTCAGTTTTCAATTTAAAGGAAGCAGGTACATTTAAATTTACACCATTTCGTAAGGTTTTTAGCAGATATAGTGCGATTTAAATTAAAGTTTATAGCGTAAACATTAATATTAAGGATTTCGAAAAAAAAGTAATAAGTAAACAAGAAATAAGAAATTTGGTTCAGTAGAAAAGGAACAGTATCAAATCATTAAAAAAAACCACCAAAATTAATATTAACCTTTCTAAATTCATAATTTAGTAAGCGATATCGAACCTTTCTTCATTAGAAATAGTAAGCGTAATTATAGATTTCTTAATTCATGGTATTTGTGCTTTCATAAATTTCTTTATTCGTCGTAGAAATTGCCATCATAATTTTTTAATCATGGTTTAAAGCGTCATAATATATTTCTTATAAAACGGTAGAAATCGCCCTCATTCATTTCTTAATAGATGGTAGAAATTGCTTTCATTCATTTCTTAATAGATGGTAGAAATCGCCCTCATTCATTTCTTAATAGATGGTAGAAATTGCCTTCATTCATTTTTGAATACATGGTAGAAATCTCCCTTATTATTTTCTTAATACATGGTAGAAAACGCTCTCATTCATTTCTTAGTACATGGTAGAAATCGCTCTTATTCATTTCTTAATTCATGGTAGAATCGCCCTCATTCATTGCTTAATTCATGGTATTTGATCTTTCATACATATCTTTATGCGTCGTAGAAATCGCCTTTACACAATTCTTGATTCATGGTAGAAAGCACCTTCACCAATATCTTAGTTCATAGTAGAAAACGCCACAATACATTTCTTCATTCAATGTAGAAAGTGCCTTAACACTTTTCTATAGTCATGTTAGAAAGCACCTTTACACGTTTCTTTATTAATGGAAGTGCCTTCACACATTTTTAGTTGGTAGAAAGCGTCTTCCCACATTTCTTTTTATATTGGAGTAAGCGTCTTCACACATTTCTTTTTATATTGGAGAAAGCGCCATACTACATTTATTAATTCATGGTTAAAAGCACCATCATTCCTTTTTATTATTGATAAAAAGCGCCATTATACATTTCCATATTTATGGAAGAAAGCCCGCTTTAAACATTGTTTTATTTGTGTTAGAAATTGTTATTACAAATTTATCGTTCATTCTAGAAAACGGCATTAAATATGTCTCTGCATGTTAGGGAGCGTTATCATACTTTTCTGTATTTATTATTTTTTATTATTTGCATTAGGAAACTCTTAATGGACTAAGAGATGCAATTACTAAGGTGCTTTTTCAAGGTTCCAGAGTACGTCACTTTCAAGCCGAAAAGCGGGTTGAGCAATGGAAGATTTTTAAGTTCTTTCATTGGACTTGGTTCAGGTAATAACTGTGTTTGATTTAGTCTTATGGGGTGGTTATTTTACTGACGACGCTCCAGTGTGGTTAGTTTTTGATAGTGGCGCATTTAATATCTTTATGAAGCGCGGCATTCCTTTTCACTCCCGCTTTACAGGTCAAGCCATGCAATGTTTTTCGAATTCAGTCAGCTCATTACCGCGCTATTTTCTTATATTCCTACCGGCCGCTCACTTCCACCCTCTTAAGGGATGGACATTTGTTGGGTTTTAGTTTATTAACTATCCGTACAACCACGAAAAGGGGATTAATTGTCACGGTGTTTCGGATGGTTGGAAACCTCGCGACAGTAAGCAGATATGTTCACCTGCTGCCTTTTGCTGGTTGTCAATCGTCTAGGCTGTGGACGCCATTGCTATGATACTATTAATGATATTAATTGAAGTGGGGTGGTGGAGTGGTTAGTACTTTCACCTCACCGCAGGAGGAGCAGGGTTCGATACCAGCTTGTGGCACTGGGTGAAATCGCGTAAAAACTCTGCGTTGACATTGCTAGTTCTCTCCCCACTAGTTTAAGGGGTTTACATGGGAGTTTTTCGGTTTCCCCTTCCATAAGAACTTGTTGAGGTTAGCGGTAAAACTAAGTGTTGGGAGTTGTTGGCTCGCGTGGCATGAAGGGCTTTCCACCACCCTCCTACGCAATTTAATCCGGTCACCTGTTTTAATGGCTGAATTAATCGCTTGATGCCTTACGCCTAAGGTGGTGCCTTGGGCTGATTATTATCCATGCTTCACCTATAAGAGTTATGACTTTGTGGTAATGCCATTTATTTATGGTAGAGATAAAGCATTTATTCATTGGTAAAAATAATTTCAGCTTTCTGACAAAATGTTTTATTTACGGTGAAATAACATGTTAAAATTTAAAGAATATTATGTGTATACTTAACGTTTTTCACGAACAGCCCTAGCAGTCCAGTGGCTTCAGTTTCACTGACAAAGTGTCCAAAATCTATCATTTTTTCTGTGTGCACAAAGAAATCTTTTTTGATACTGCGTAAATAAATCCAAAAAAATTCATTATATTTTTATATAGCATTATGGTTACAAAAGTTCCTTCAATTGTGAAAATATAATTTGCCAGAAAACTAACACTACGATTTTACCGTTATCGCCAATTTAATAAATCCAACCCATTATGAATACTTTTGATACAAAAAGGTTTAACACCTAACATAAGCCTGATTAAAAAGGGTTTTCTATCGGCTTTCTAAGGTTTAGTTTAATTTAACGTTTGGTAAACAGGACAAGGTTTAAACCTTACGTTTGGTTCTAGAAAACTCAAAGATTTTAAATTGTTTAATTTGCCTGTGCCATGATAATACTCGAATTACCTTAGAATTTAATTAAAATAGGAGTTACTTTTCAGAAGTATGTTGTATTCCTATTCTCGAACCTATACACTATTTTAAGCTAAATAAACATAAATAGGGTTTTCGGATAAGCATGTCGTGAACTCGAAGGCGTGATCTTTGGGTCCCGATGAGTCGAAAATGTATATAGAAAATGTGTCCTACAGTCCATCATTTCCGAGATATAGGCAACCTAAAACTACGTCTAAAACAATTAAAATCGCTAAAATGTACGAATGATGTTCTGCCTTGAATCAAGTGTTTGTATTAAATAAGCATTGGTTTTTTATTAATGAATCGATCAAATTATTAACAAGTGTCAAAAGTAGATTAGTGAACTGTTATAGAAGTATGTTTTGTTTAATAATGGTGTTAGTAATGCAAACCTAATTTAAATGACTCGAGGCAATTAGAAATATGGTTGTAAATTTTATTTTTGCCAAACATTCATAGGGTTTTAATTAAATTAACTTTATTTAAAACCCCTTCAACAACATTTATGTTAAATCCCGAATAAAAAAGGTTTTAATCATATAAATTCAGTTACATTTCAAATATTTGCCTCGCATCGTTAGTCGCCGCTCCCAGTGACGTAGGGGTATTTTATTGGGACCCATCCATATCTGTGAAAAGAAGCACTGAAAGACCCATGTCCATGATACATTTTCGACCCATTGGTAACCACAGAACACGTCCTCGAATTAACGACAGGCTTATCCGAAACACCCTGTAGTCGAGAAAGAAAACATTTGTCCTCCAATGAAAACGTAAAAAAAGTTAAATATTTTTTATCCTTTTCAAAATTAGCAGCTGCTGTCAAATTAACCTTATTTAAATATACTTTTATATAATTTTATTTATAAACACCTTTTATAATCACAATTACCTTCTTAAGTATACGTTACATTTGAGCAACTTCTCCCCCTCCTCCTCTCCTTCTTTCATTACTACGTTACTTTATACGTGAATGGCCACTCTGGTCAAATAAGGAATTATTGTGATATACTTTGTTTTCATAAAAATCCCATATGCTTTAGAACCTAAATTTTTAACACTTACAACTCTAACAATGACTTATTATAAACTTAGAAAGAAGTTGACTTCTATTTAGGGTACGTCAATTGCTTTGGACGAAAGCACTGAAATAACTGACACCACACTAGTTGCAATTTTTTAATGTTTTATTGCTTATCATTTTTTTAAAAGTGAAGAACTGGCCTTTCTATTTCCAATGAAGGGAACTACAAAAATAATTGATGTCTTGAATGCGGTTAAAAGTACCTTGGATCGCCTGTCATAAAACATGTTTAATATGTCTGGGGTTACTACTACAGCAATGTTGGGGAACAAAGAAGGTATCATCCAACTTATCACTAGCAAGGCAAATGAGTTGGCAAACCAGGAAATGTTTCCGTACCACTGTATTATTCACCATGAAAATCTCTAGTTCAAGACTGTTAATTTAATTAGATCTTATGCATAAAATCATCGCCAATTTCGCGAATTTCTTGAAGAATTGAAATTTGATTATGAAGATGTTGTTTATTACTCAGAGGTGAGAGGGCTTAGTAGATGATTATGTTGAAACGGACTTTCCAGCTTAAAAATGAAGTGAAGTTTTTATGAAAGAGACGGGAAAGCTAGTGGTTGAGTTTCAACATGAGAAATGGGTGTGCGACTTTGGATTTTTAGTTGATATCACTACCCATCTAAACGAGCATACTACACGATTGCAAGGCAACAATCAGTTAATACACTCCTTCTTCGATCACATCACAGAGTTAAACTCAGATTGTGAGAGACGCAGATTAAATAAAAACATTTTGCACATTTTCCCTCTTTATCAAACTGCAAAGGGTCGAACCCTCAAAAGTATTCAAAACTGGTTCCACCTTGGGAACCGAATTCGCATGTCGATTCCAGAATTTCAAGCAAAAATGAATCTTATCCGTTTTCTGTGGATATTGAACCACTGGCAAATGAAATCTGATTCACAGTTAAAAGAAAGATTTCAACAGGGGGAGTTGCTGGAATTTAAAAAAAAAAAACATTCTTTTGAAGGAAAAATACCCAGGTATTCGACGAAACGCTCTTTTCATGTGCTCCCTCTTAGGAAGCACTTACATCTTCGAACAAGTATTTTGCAGAATGAAGCATACCAAGATTAAAGACCGAAACCGCTTAAACGACAGCAATTTGGAGAACTGTCTTCGAATCTCTACTACACAAATTGATCCAAATATCGACGAACTTGTAAGTTCCAGATATCTCATTAAAATTTTCTTCATAATTTCCCTTTTAAATGTTATATTTGAAATAAATCCGGTCCAGTAATGTTTTCAATTTAATTTAAATAAAATGATAGGTTTGTTCCTATTGTCATGGATGTCAATTTTAAATTTTAAACTTGCGGCCCGCGACATACTACGAATTGTTAAATTTAGCCCTTAAGCTAAACGGTTGGTCCCCCAGTTTTAAACTTACGTGATATTCATGTACTTGATAACTGTTAGACATATTCCTTTCAGGAGGCCTTCAATTTGCAGCTCATTTTCGACGTCAAATTCCGGTAGAAGCCAATACGGAACCTTAACATAAATTAAATGTTAAATTGCATTAAGATTTATGCCAATGTAAGTACAACCAAAAATACGTTTTTCAATTAAGCTATTGGCTTTGAAGTTGAATCTATCGCCTACATACCGAATTAAATATTCAATGAAAAATACCTTTGTATATCCAAATTTCGGATGTTCATAAGAATCTGCCATTATTATCCAATCGCCGATGAAACTAAATTAAATCGACTACACTTTATGTAAACATCGGATAGATACATTTTAAAAACCTACAATATATATGAAATATAATATTTCAATAGCAATTGCCAAATAACGATAATTTAAAGATTTTACATCTGAAAGGAGTGATTCGGACGGAAATTCAACTTTAACCAAAGATTTACTTCGTTGAATGAAAATTGACAAAATATACATCAAGGGTATGACGATTTAGGTAGATCACTGGCTCTGTTGCTTGGCTAAAGAACGTTAGAAATTCACAAGGTAGGAATCTGATTTTTAAAGAGTTTATTGATCTAGGCTACCCATGGCGTCAGAGTTAATAAGATTAGTGAACTAGCAGAGCATTACTAGAACCAGCTTGCGTGCGTAATTGTTAAAAATATATTTCCGGCCTTTTCTTAGAAATTTGATAATATCGAAAACATTTTATTGAAGCACCAAGATTCTAAACGAAATAAAAAACAAATTATTTTGAAGTGATAAGTAACGCAGGTGAGTTGTTAGCTTTTGAGCCAAATTAAAACTCTTCGGAAAATAATTAAAAAATCTAACCACGCGCGCTTTAAGAAAAAATCCAATAAATTGTTTAGCCGTTTTACTGAGTAACAAGATATGACTTGCAATTAATATTTTATTAAATAGATGCTAGGTTAGTTATTTTGATGTATAAAATTGAATTTTAAGTTCAAAGGATTTCTTTTGATTATGATGGATTAACAGCGGGAAGGAAATTAGGCAATATTAGTTCATGTTCAATTTAGGAATTTAATTAACGAGTGATTAAACAACTTGGGACCAGTTTCTAGATGGCGCTTATTTGAGCTAAATTTAAGAAATTGGTGCCCGGTTTACAAGGTCTTCAGTCTTTGCGATTTTTGCACTTTACGTATTTTTTATCTGAGATGTTTGACGATGCAACCAGTGGCATTTACATTTTTGAACCATCAGGTTTCGAAATCATGGTTGGTGATTTATATTTAGACAGAATAATTTTATCTATTAAATAGATATTTCACTCTGAATAATTTTGTTTGATTGGGTTATTATATATTTTTATTGATTATTTCTGCTTTTACAATTTTTATTACTGTGGTTATTTGGATTGCCTTTTTCTAGATTCTTAAGTAATTGAATTAACGTTTTACTTGGTTGTTTTATTATATATTTTTCAATTGGTCATTTTTCCGGCTTTATTTCGTTTATAGAAAATGTTCATAATGTGAGGGATAATTCATGTCTACGATTTTTTATTTGATTTATATCGGCTTCGTTGGGTTGTCGTGCTGGTGCTTTCACTTAGTTTTAGTTTTCGCTTTAACTTTTGTTTTTCCTATATAAGACCTTAACTTTTGTTTTCCCTATATAAGACCTTTAATACAATGGGTTGGTTTTTGTCTTTAAAATAGTTTCTCACGCGTATAAATTTTATGTTTCGTGAGCGTTCTAATAATTGTTCATTTTGTATTTTCTATTTCTCATTTTTGTTGCTTTGTTAATTTAATAACGTTTTTGGTCTAAAGTAGTGTTTTTAGCTCTATTGATATTTGAAATTTGTTAAAGGCAATAACATTTGTAATATTTATTTTAATTATAATAAATGAATATTCTACCAGTCGCGATTGCACTAGGGTTTACCTTTTTAGGAGGTAGCTTTGAATCTGGCGGTATATCGATGAGAGCTGGGTCTAGTAGTTAATAAGCCCGAGGGCCAACGCTTCCTAAGAGAGCTATATTATGGCTTGCCAACTTTTTTTTTCAGTTATTGATGAATTTTCGCAAATAGAACACCGTTTATCTTTGCAGTGCTGTTGTAACTTTAAACATGAAATTTCTGCCATAAAACCTCAAAAACATCGTCACGAGCAAAATAATTATGAGTCCAGAAATAAACATTGGCATTAAGTCTTTTCTATGATTTTCTTACAGAAGTCCAAAGAAGCGAGAGTAGTTCCATATACCTTAAGGTTTTATGAAAAGAAAAAAAATACATGGAACTTTAAATATTGGTGTGAAACAAATCACAACCCTATTTTTACCGTCACATAGCATCATATGTAACATAATTACTCATAAGTATGCCTCTGTATAACATTTCCATTGAAAAAATGCTTATAATCCTTGCGCTATTGAAAAGGTTACCATGAAAATGAAATCATGTGATCGCGAGGCACGAACTAAACTTCACATGGGCAAAGGCAGAAACGCGCGAGAAATTCTCACTAACTTCCGTTTCCCATCAGTAAAGTTGATGACGCGTATTTCTTCACGGAATTGTAAGTGACGTAATTTACGTCATATCCCGTGAACAAGGTTTCATTAACGAAAATGCTTTTATGGCATACTTATGAGTGATTATGTTACATTTGATAGCATTAAAAGTCACTTGCTGACTTGGGCCTTTATTGGTGCCTTGGGTATTAGCTTAGCTGTTATACAAGATCGATTTTAGTTTTTAAAATTAGGTGGCGGCAATTTAAATGTTTGGCTGGAACCAAATAATTACCGATTTATTTACAAATTGAATATGCAAGTTCTTTCCCCTTTAAATAAAAAGTTGTAGAGGTTAACGGTTATAGTTAGTGTACGAAGCTGTTGGCTCGCGTGGATTGAAGGGCTTGCTACCACCTTCCTACGCGTTGTAACGCAACCACCTGTTTATAAGGTATATTAAGTCGCTAGACGACTTGAGCCTAAGGTGCTGATTTCTTTTAAAGTAAAATGAACCAATACTGAATTATGTCCACCTTCGCTCCTTTTTCAATTTTCTACAGTTCAGTGTCTTCGTCTTACTCCTAAATACTCTAGAGGTCATTAGTGTTAAAGACTTCTTGAAAGGTTTATATCTTGAGATTTTCCTTGTCAGTCTTAAAGATGTAAAACTCTTTTGTGTTTCGAATTATTTTTTCATTTCATTATATTTCAACAGCCGTAGAATGTTTCAATATTTTTCATCCATTTCGACTACTGCGGCTACTGAATAAAAGTTTATTTCCATGTTTATCATACAAACTGAATAGTTTTAAACCAAGAGAGAGTTTTATGTCCGGCGGAAAACTAAAGTTAATAGCTCACATTTGAATAGAGCGTTCTATAAAATCAGTGTGGTGTGCTTTCCCCCTTTTGAGTTCGGAGGCGATGAAGGTTTGGCCGGTTTTTCGTGTGGAGAAAAATATTTATCTGGCAAACCCGTAAAAAATTGAGAGCAGTCGATTTTTAGGAGTAGCGTAGTTGCTAGCCTGGGCTTCACTAATTTCCGGCTTTCCGCGCCGTTTTTCTTATTTTAAATGATTTTTGTAATAAATGTATGATGGCAAATAAGCAAAATAATAGTCCCAAATCCACGGGTTTAAAAAAAACTTAGATCATTAAAATATTCTTAACCCCAAACATAATTCAACACCTAGGGTCCCTCCTACAACTCCTAAAAGGTACGTCTCTATAATATTCATATAAAGACAGGACATAAGCCGAATTCTCTTAAACCGAGGAATAACAAAAGTTGTTAGTCCTGCTGAACTAGCTCTATAGTCTGTATGAAAAGTTTGGCCGGTTTTGGGCCGATTTTATACAACGCTCTATTGTCTATTGGAAACTACAAAAACTAGGGCGTAAAAAAATTGGTAAAAAAATGTGAGAACCTTTTACGGATCAAAGAAGTTGAGCAAAACAAATGTAGCATCAAGAAACTACCAAGTGAAAAATTGGTTTTCGTCAATTTGTATCTTATATGAAATACAGTATAAATAATAAACCTTCAATGGAGTCCACCTAAAAATTTATTTTTTTAGAAGTCTTGAAAGCAGTTTTAAAACAAAATTGCGGCGCTAAAATCGTTCCTTAAAATGCAAAGCAACGTTACTTTTTATAAAAAATAAATAAAAAATAAGGCAACTGATACTTCATGGTAAAATATACTATAAATTAAAAATTATAGCATTGCTAGCTTTGGGTACTAGACCCTGTTTTAAACAGCTACACGGTTGAAATGCGTACAATTTGTAACTTGAATATAGGATATTCACATTTATTTTATATACAGGGTGTTTCAAATATATCGATAAAAACGTTTTTCGAAAAACTGTATTGAGAAAAACGAACTTTTCAGGGGCTATTCGATACTGGTAATCGTTTTAAATTTTAATTTCCACGAAAATCGGGGAATTTTTCATAGTTTTGGAAAAATCTATTTTACACCGAGAATGTGAAAGAGCAGACACTAAAAAGTTCGAATAAACTTAGTTTGGTAAAAATCCGCCTATATCCGCCTATATTGCACGGCCGATACTAATTTTCGCAACACTTTTGGCAAACTTTACGCAAGTTTTGATATTTTCAGAAATAGCCAATAGTTAGAAAACCAGATACTAATTCGCAACTTGGTATGGTAGGAGATAGACTAATTGTTCCATTTTTTCTACCACTCGTCTTAATGAACAGAATTACTTGGCCGTTCTTCACAACGAGGTAGCAGACGCACTGTATGATCATCCCCTGCACGATTTCAGGCGTCTTTACTTTCAGCATGACTGGATTTTTTTGTGGGGCTTCATAAAAGATCACGTATACCATACGCCTGTGGCCACCATTCAAGAGTTACGAGAGAGAATTGTAGAAGCATGTCGTCTTGTCATTCCCAAAATGATTCAAAACTCTTTTAATTTTTTATTACCGTGCCCATATATGTGGCTGATGAGGTATAATAGTTTTTTTTATAAATTCAGCTACGCTTGCCAAACTTGTTTTTACGTTGCTCTTACGTCAAGATGTCATAGCTTTAATAGAATAGTTTTGACACGCGCGGGGTGCACGCGCACATCAAAATCCGAGATTTCTCGCACCCTTAGCGCGCGCTCGTAATATTACCAAAATTAAAGTTGTGACGTAGTAGCTTCATACAAACAAGAAGGCCACGTTAATTTATAAAAACACCTATTGAAACACATTTGACAACTAATTTGTTTTGGAAATTTAAAGCACTTTGGTTAATACCAACGTAGAATAATTATTGCCAAAATTCAATAAAAATTAATGTTATAAAAAGCTCTTGCCTCCTACGACCAACTTGTTTTTAATGACCTCATATTTCGGTGAAAAAAAGCGGGTTTTAACCAAAACAAATTTATTTTTACCTTTTAGAGTCTGCTCTTTCACTTTCTCATTGAAACGTTTTGTCTGCAACCTATCGGTAAAATTATTTTATCAAAACCATGAAAAATAGCCCAATTGGCGGGAAAAATAAAATATAGAATGATTATTAGTCTTAGAATACCCCCTGAAAATTAAATACTTCTACAATACATAGTTTTTGTGAAAAACGCTTGTATCTATGAATTTCAAATACCCTGTATAAATGTATTTGTTAATATTTTTAATTTTTAAGTTTCACTCAATATTGTTTTACAGATTCTACCCAGGTCTAAATTTAGGTTTCTGATATTTCTAATCGTTACTGTTTCTTTAAAATAATGTGGTTCTTTGTAAATTAAGTCACCATTGTCAAAATTTCTTTAATGTTCATTTGTGGTCGATTAAAACTTAGTAATATTCATATGATCTACGTGACTATATTCGTTAAACGCGTGACCACGTGTTATCTTCGTGAGTTTTATATTGAAATTTTGTGCCGATTTCCAACGCCAACACCATCATCGACAATTCCATGCAGCCTCACTCCACTCTAGAGGGGGTGAGGGGTCATTCCATGACAAATCAACCAGAGGTGTCAACCCACCCATCTTAGATTTCATTGAAATTTCTTATATAGGGTACTTTAGTGCGGAAAAGTAGATTTCCAAGATTTAATTATTGTACGATTAGCCAATTTCGAGATATTCGATACCCTATTTTGGCAAAAATGGTAAAAAAATGACGTTGACCCATAAACATAAATATTTATATTTTTTTCAAATAACAGCCCGATTTTATCGGGACCAAGTTTATTTTAAAGGCATTCTTAGTTACTTTTTGTAATAAAAAATTGAAAATTATATTCTGAACAATTCCAATATTAAAATACAGTTAAAACATTTGACCTTTGACCTTAACCAGTTACTCAATTTTTAAAAAATATTTAATATTTTTTTCGAATTCCCCATATGTGATTTAATATAAAATGCTAAAATATCAAGGTATAATTTTTATTTTTCGAGAAAAATAAACTTTTCTCCAGCCCCAATAGCTCTTTCTATAATATAATACCAAAAGAAAATAGGGAGAATTACGCTTCTGTAGGTTTGAGCTATACAAGTCGTCATATTTGAACGCAAAGGTCCTTTCACGCATAGAAATCTAAACCGAATAGTACAGGGTGATTTCGCTGACAACTACTCTTTTGTTGTGCAGGACGAAATACAGGGTTTCCATTGGGAAACAACCCAAGCGACGCGACGATTCATCCGTTCGTAGTATTACCGCGAATAAATTGGAGGAGTTCTTAAGCACATAAATATGTGTATGATTAGTGACACAAGATCTCACGCAACTACTACAGTCTACATGTCTCAGTTAAAATTGCTCGAAAAACTAAGACAAAATTCTTGCCTTGAATAAAGTTATATATTTTACCGATGGCTGCGCAGCACAGTATAAGAATAAATATATATATCCCTCTCTCAAGTAGCCCCTAAATAATTAAATTTTAAGTAATTTGTTGTCCCAAATATCTCCCATTAAGCACGGTCCAAATCCTGATTTAGGTAAGTAGAAAAAGAAAGTTCTACCTATATATAGAATTTGTTTTATTTTGTTAATTTATTTTTGAGGGAAAATGTCAATAAAAGTATTTTTGAGAATAAATATAATTTTCTTAACTTGTGCCACCACAAAGACGACTTTAATTTGGAATATGAGTGGCATTTCTTTGCCACTTCACATGGTAAAGGACCCTGTGATGGAATTGGTGGTACAGTTAAAAGGAAAGTTGTCAAAACTAGTCTACAACGACCAATTTATGGGCAAATTCTAACTCCGATTGAAATGTTTGATTTTTGTAAAGATGCCTTTGAAAACATAGGCTTTATGTTTATATTTCAAATAATGAGATCAAAGAACAAACTGCCTTTTTAGAGACACGATTCTAAATGCCGTAACGATAAAAGGGACTCAGTGGTACCATAAATTCATCCCTTCTAAATTGTTATCTTCTAAAATAAAAGGTTATTTAAAGAAATAATTTTTTTTTGTGAATTGGGGTTGAAGAAAGGTTTATTTTTCTCGAAAGTAGAGAATAACTAAATATGAACCCTTTTTTCCAAGATGGCCGCCAAGATGGCCGCCAAAACAACCCCCCCAAAATATTTTCCAAAAATTTTTGTCCTTGGAAAAATCGAAAAATATTTTTGTTTTCAAATTTCACCTTGAAGATAATCTTTGACCTCGACGCCTGACACCTGTCAACAACCACTAAGCCTCGGTCTATCACCCCAACAAGTTTGGTCACGATCGGACAAGGTCGAACCGAGATATCGGCGGTAATATGTGACCCCACCAAATACTTACGTTAATTTACTTTTGGTGTCATTTTTTTCGTTTTTTTCGTTTTTTCGCCGTTTAAAATGCTAATTAGTTATTTGCGAGATGGGGAAACCTTCGCTTTATAGCCTTGGCAACGTTTGGCCACACCCAATCACGTAATATCCAACTTACCCCTGTTGAAAATTAAACTTTATTTACTTTTTGGAAATAAATAAATAAACAATCAATACATAGTTTGCATCCCTACGTCATCAATGACGCAGTTCCAAGTATAGATATAAGAACCAAGAATAAATATTTAATTTGAGCTAGAATGAACTATGCCGCCATTTTGCCGGTGTAGATTTCTTAGTAAAACGGGAGGGTTAACAGTTTCAATAGTCTGTTTGCGGATTTTAATTATTTTCAAATGATTAAGAAATTAGTTTCACGTTAAAAATGGTTATCTGCCTGGTTAAAAATTGTTCGAGTAGTTCAATTACCAAGGGAGAGCGAAAATTGTTTATTCGATAGCGAAGGTAATTGTAAAAAGGATGACCGCAAAGGCCTAACTTTGATAAGCTTTGTCAACTTCTTTTCGTAGATATTTCTGTCGTAATTTGATATTTTATTTAAATAACCCGGCCTTAGAATCTTATCTGACTTTGTTTAGGGCCCATTTAAAATTTTAAAGCATAAATCTAATTAGTTTTGTCGCTTTGACGAGATTACCAACAAAATGGCTACCTATTTAGTAGCTACGCGCGAAATGGTTTGAATTTTTGATCACCCTCCCAGTTTCCTTGGAGACCATAGGCCCCTCCCTTCGGTGCAAACTATGTATACACATTTTAAAACAAATTACAATGGGGCTAGTCAATATCCGCCCGAGATATAGCCCCTTATGTATAACCCCGGTCGAAATAAAATACAATTTAACTTACCCCTGTCGAAATAAAATACACATTTTAAAACAAATTACAATGGGGCTGGTCAATATCCGCCCAATAACTTATGTTTTACCCCTGTGGAAATGAAACTTTATTTACTTTTGGAGATAAATAAATAATACAATAACGACATAATAAACAATCAATACATATTTTAAAAACACAACAAATTACAATGAATAAAAGCGGTATTTATTTAAGTAATTGTTTATTTTTATTTAAATAATAGGCTTATTCACTTTCAATTATTTAAACATTTTGCAATTTTTATTAAACTATTAGTTATTTAAATAAATATTGAAATATAGCCGAGCTTATTTTATTCATGGATTAATCTACTGCCGAGCACTAACTTTTGCAACTCGAAAGGCTATAATTTTACACAAATGGATGGCTGGTTAATTTTTAATAGTAAAATAATATATTCTAAAGTTGGAAAAACATTTTTAAGTTACATAATCAATAAAAATTCCAAAAACCATTTATTGAAAATAAATAAAAAATAATAATAATTAAATTAAAAATAGCAACATTGTAAATAGAATTTTCTCTGACTATACACAGTAAACGAACGGGTGTTTAACGGTGGCTAAATTAAAACAACATTAAGTTTAATAATTTTAATTATTTTCAAAATTAAACATTACTTACTTTGATTTATAAGTTTATTTTTCTGATGAACAAAGTTACCAGAAACACGCAAAGCCATCGTACAAGACACGGTATATGAAATTCTGCCGGATTGCGAGCTATAACTGGTTCAACATTCTAATGTAACCTTGTAAAACTGATTTGATACCCACCCTTAATTATCGTCACGTGTAAACGTTATCAACTACAGTTACAGCCTTCTAAAACTAGTTTGGATTTTTCAACAATTGACTAATTATATCAATTAAACGCAAAAATGTTTATTAACATCTGGTATTATTGATCCTACTCTATTTTTTCCCAACTTTCGCATTTCCGCGCCAGATTGAATTAATCAATAAAATTATAAACGCAGATCACGTTTTGCCAGGAGACATTCCACAGAGCCAGTGAGAAAAAAAAACTGGTTGCTCTAACAAACGTTGTATATATTTAATGTGAATTAAAAAACGGTTTTTTTCAAAAAATTCAATTTTATTTTGTATTGCTCTGTTGTTTATATAACTTTTCTCTATATAATACAAGAAATATTTATAAAAAAAAGATTTATTTCATTTTATACACAGTGTTTTTTTTAGATCGAGGATAAATACATACCGAACTATATTCAGATTCTATGCAATCTGTATCTCTCGAACGTCTTCTATTTCCTCTTACACCACATATTATACAAATTAAATGTTGAGGAAAGATTAATAATGCATCCGATGGAATTCTCATTGATAAACAATTGCCTTGTCTAAAAACAACAGGTTGGTAGTAAAATCGACATTGTCTATTCCAACAATAATACAGGAGTCCACCATATGTTTCTAACGACTCAGTATATCCAAAACAATAAGGACAACAAATAAAACCATCTTTTTGTGCTTTAACAGAACCTCTTTCTAACAAATTTTTGCAAGAACTCTCGTCCACTGTATAAAAATGAAGAAATAATTAAAAATATAATTAAAGAATATTAAAATTACTAAATAACATACTTTTATCTCCAAAATTGAAGAAAAACTGTATTTCTTAATATTCAACTCTCTCGTTTACACGGCGAATATATTTCTAATGATTAAAGGTATAATTCAAGTTTTTATACAAATTATGTATGTGTAGATATTAGTATTATCATAAATTAAAAACCCCGAAGATTTCAGGTTATATAAAAATAAGTCAAGGTAAAATCTTTTTTCATAATATAGTATATTTAAAATCACCTTTAGAAATAATTAATCAAATAATTATGTTTCAAAAATAATTTATATTTTGTAATTATTTTCAACCTTATTAAACGATAATTATAATACAAATTTATCGTAAATACATGTACTTTTTATATATTAAAAAAGGGTGTTCGTATCGTTGGAATGTGCTTTCCCCCATCAATACACAAACCTGCTAACCTTGAGGAATTTAATATTTTTCAAAATATAAGTTATTTGTTGAGTTGTATAATATCACTGTAAAACCTAATTGCGAGTAAATTTTTTTTATTATATCACAGTTGAAATGGGAAAACGCGAGATGTCTCAAAAATCGCCCTCTTTAAAAGTTTAAAAAAATGAAGTTATTTAAGGGGAAACCAGAAATTAAATGCAAATCGCCTACCGAGAACCCTTGTTATTACGAGGAGCCATGTCGCAAACACGCTTTTGATTTTATAGATAGTTTTAAATTTAGTGCTAAATGCTGGGTTTGTCAAGCTTTATTTCTGGAACGAAGAGTTTTTAAGATGCATCTGATGAACCATTTGACATCTAGTTATTCTAATAAAACACTTCTTAATATTGATGTTTGCGATTGTCTTCATTCAAATCAACCGAAATACACAAGCGAAGAAGAAATATTAGACGACCAAATTATTGATTATTTGAACGAGTTTAACGTAAAAAATCAAGAATGGTACGATGAATTAGTAATCGACGGTAAGATTCAACCTTTGAACTCAAATGTTGAACCAACTAGTAAAGAAGAAAGTATAGATTCTAATATTCTTAACATGGCTGAAGAAACATTGGATTCTTTAATGGAGTCTAATCCTGTACTTACAAACGATTTGAAAATGCCGAGCGATAATCAGTTGGAAGCACTTATTTATTTTGAAGAATATTGTAAAAATAATCAAATTTTAATTCCCAACAATGCGGAAACTTCTATTGAAATATTGCAAAATCTTGAAAAACTTGTAAAATGATTTAAAACATGTAAATAAATCGTTTTCTATAAAATCCACTGTTATTATTTTCCTACGTAAGATTTCTTTCAAACAAAATTCAATAACAATTTACTTTTGAAGATACAATTTTTTATAATATTTAATAATATTTATTTTGCCAAAGACAAAATTTGTAGGCGACCACAGAAAGTCTATATGTAACGAATACCATCCTAGTACAAACCACTTAATTAGATTAAAATAAATAAAATTTTACTCGAATAAAATCATTTTTTGCGAAGAATTACAAAATAAATTATACAATTTATAAAGATTTTAATAATAATTCAATTCCAAAAATCTGTACAAAATAAACCATCCAATTATTAGGAATATGAAAAAAATAATGGTTGTAAAAAACTAGAAATATTATAACGATATAATTAAAAATATTTATAATTACATTATTTCGTAGAAGTTTTTCTTCTTAACTAAAAAATGAGGTAATATATCTATTTACTTATAACTGTTTTAACCAAAAATATCTTGCTATTAACTAATTGAAGATAAATTCTCAAGTTTTTATTTATTTTGTGAGATAAATATAAATATATAAATTAGTAAAGAATTTAAATTAGAATGCTGAGAGATAAAAATATTGATCTAATTTGTGTCAAGGTGCAGTTTTTTAATACTGTAACATATTTAAAAAACATTTCTAGAAATGATTAATCAAATATCTATGTCTCAAAAATAATTAATTATAATTATAAATAATAGGTGTAACCTTCTAACTTAATATCAAACGTAAATTATAATTCATCATTCTCGTAAATACATATCCTTTAAACATATTAAAAGGGTGATTTCAAATTTAAAACAAAAATGAACTATACTTATTTTTTAAATTATAAAACTAACCTTGGATATATTATACATTAAGTATAGTTAAATGTTAATTATCTTTTTTAGATATGCGTATTCTTTTCTATAAAAATAGGGCGTTGTCAGATTAAAAAAATTACGGTTAATAGTATTACACATACAGTCACATTCTGTATAAAAAGGTGACATTTTCCATGGTAGGAAAGCACACTGACTGACAAATTTGTTTCGTTCCGGGGACGTAGTTCAAATAAGACAAGTGTTTGAACATTTTTCTTACATAAAAGTGAACTAGATTTAAATGGAAATAAAATTTGTAAAAATATCAAAGAATGCTTTCGATCCAGTTCGCGCAACCAAATTTTCAGCAGGCTTAGATTTAAAATCTGCATATGATTATATATTGGTTTCTGGAAACAGGATGTTAATAGAAACAGATTTAAAAATTTTACTTCCCGAAAACACCTATGGTCGTATTGGTAAAATTTTTCAAAATGTTGTAAAAATTTAAGAAATGAGTTCTTAATTTACCATGTTTAAAAAGCTCCTCGCAGTGGTTTGGCCCTTCATTACGGAATTGATGTTTTAGCCGGAGTTATTGACATAGACTATACTGGACCAATTGGTATTGTTTTAATCAATCATGGGAAAGTTGATTATAAAATTTTAAGAGGTGATAAAATAGCGCAATTGATTTGTGAGAGAATATTTTATCCATCAGTAGTAGAGTGTGAAGTATGTTTAACCAAGACTTTACCTAAAGTTTAGACATAATATACTATTTCTTGTTATTAAACAGAAATTTAAAGAAACGGAAAGAGGATGTCATGGGTTCGGTTCAACCAACTAACACAACTTAATGTTTATAATTTAATTTATGTAAAATAATTAAATAAATATTTAACCAACAGTTCAAAAATGTTTTATTTAATTTTTTATATAAACAAATATTGGTATATATGATTATATATAGAATTTGTTAAGATAGAGTTAATATAATTTTATTACAAGAAAACAACAATGTATAAATACAATTCCGATTAAAAAATTAACTGGGTATATATGACCAATTCTTTCTAAATCAGATCATCCCTACTATGATTGTTTGATGAATATAATTATTGATAAAATAAGTATCTCCAAGTTTAGTAATAAAAACTCAATAACGTATAATTTTTATTAACAATTTATAGCATCGACCTCAAACTAAATTTATATTGCCACACAAAATTATTTAAAAGCTTTAAAAATTATAAATGTGAAGCATGAAATATTTAACTGAGTTTGTAAAAAACTGGGATGCGTTTGAATTTTCTGAAATAAGTTGACAACAAAGATAAATCTAAGCGTAAATTAAACTTAAAATTAGGTAAATGAATATTAAAAGGTACCAGAATTTACGTACGTCTTATTATCTGGAATTTTTAGGTATCTTAACTACTATAAGCGTATTAAAACTTAATTTCATGTATTTGTCCGCGTGAAAAAATTTTCATTCGTGAACGTTTATCTTCGTGTATTGAATAAACGTAACAAATTAAGAATAAATCGTTCTTATCGTATCTTAGTCTGTTTATTGTATTTGTACGTTTTCTGGTTCAATAGGCTACAATAAGTTTTGAAGATGACATATGGAGTTATTTATCTCCCGTCTTTTAATGTAAACAACCTATATTATGTGTAAACTATGAAATACATTTATAATTACATTTATTATTACCACTATTATAATTTCTAGAGGGCTGTATTTTTAATTTGAATGGTTTCTTTATTAAGCGTACAGTCAATGGTTTTTATTGTCGCTTGCTTATGCTTCATTTTAATTATATTTATAATTAATTTAATTGGGTACAAATATTAAATAATGGAAAATTTCGTTACAAAAATGTATGTATATTGCATTTTTAATACATACAGACATCTATTATTATTTTATATTTTAGCGTATACGACACAAGATCGGTTTAAAGATTTAGTTATTGGCAACAGCAAATATAATATATATATAACTTAGATTAGTCAATTTATCATTTTCACAAGCTCGTTGGTATTTTATAACGACAAAACGATCGTTAGGTTTCATGGAAAACGAAATAATGGGCGGGAATAATAGAACTGGCACGTGCTTTCCATAATGATGTTAGTGTGATGATTAAAAAAAGAATTTTATTTAAAACCGGCACTCTATGAACAAATACCAAGAATTTTGATTTTTATGGATTTTGCCTATTTCATTACTTTTGACACATAACAGAATAAAATCTGTTGACGACAGTCGAAAAAAATGAGTGCTGAACAAAATAAGGAATTGTGTAAGGAGAATGAATTGTTGTCACTACAACATACAATTATAGAATTGAAAAAACAGAAACGAAAACTTCAAGCGGAATATATAGCAGAGAGAATACTCCTTGAAAGTTTGTTACCTTTCATACGAAAGGAACCTATCTAACGAATATTTGCAAAGGATTTCGGAAGAAAAAGATTATTGAGTTAAGATGAATTATCCACCTGGAGCTTTTTCGCCCTTTCTACGGTTTAATTGTTGAAAGACGGAAAGATTGTGATGTACCGTTAATAGTTCGCGGTAATCAGATTCATTTGTGTCCATTTATTCTTGCCAAATTGGAAATGTAAAATAATATCACAAAAAAAAGTTAAAAAATTTTTTATTTATAATTTTTATTTCAAGGTGTAACGATAAAATATTTTTGTGTAACCTGTTTAAAATCGGGGTTGTTAATGTAGTTTATATTACGTGGTTTGTTAGAAAAAACAAACCACATCGCTTTCTATACAAACTAGTTTCGCTTTGATTTTTGTTGGCGAATAATGACTTATAAAGAAAATAAGGAACCGTTTAAGGATTATGAACTGATTAAACATTTAAATAAAGAATTGAAAAATCTAAATCGAAATCTTGAAATGGATTTAATTGCACAAAGAATGATATATTTTCAAAAAGAGCATAATTATCACGAAATGCTTTTGGAAGGAGCCCCAAAAACTGGGTTCTTAAAGGTGATAGACGATTTAGTGGTTTTTATAGATAGCGTGTTAAATGTTGTTAACGATAGTTCCTTTGTGTCAACAAAAAATGTTGTAAAATATTAATAAAAGTTTTTAATTTTAAATCAGAGTTTTTATTTTAGAGTGTGACAGCTAGAAGGATGTAAGATAATTTAAAAACAAATTATAACAATTTTTTACAAACATATTTAATTTCAGGTTCAGAGTTGAAAATTATTTTATAACATTGTATTATTCATTTTTGAGTTTTATGTTATAAATTTACATAATACTATTACATACTAAACAATCAGATAAAACAACCCTCATCAAGGCGGAGTTTCCCCAAACTGTCTTAGCCGGCGGGCTATCTTAGCGTGAGGGAAAACGTTACGCGCACCAACTCCAGGGTATACCGGGAGAAAAAACCTTACGATAAGGAAGAACGGTGAGAAACGCTCTCTATTAAAACATTCCTACACGTTTTATTCGATCTAGCTAGAACTAAATTTACTGTGTTTTATAGCCGTTACGTTGAATTTCTAATTAACTCGGCAAAAATTGTGTATTTTTAAAATAACTTATATTGTTTTAAAATTGTTTTTTTTGTTGTTGTAGTATCTTTAAAATTTAGGTCGGACAGTCGACTAGTTGTAACAGTATCAATTTTTTCGGAAAGAGCCGATACATTTAAGCGATCATACAAAATAGTAAGAAATCAATTTCATTACACGAAACATCGTTAATTTGTTTTGATTTATATTAGCGAGAAGCACTCTGTGATTTCGTAGAAATCTACGCTGCCTTTCGTATTTCACAGGATTATCAAGAGGAAGAAGATTTTTTGGATCAATTTATAGGTTATTGCCCATTTGACGTAAGGGAATTAATGGATCATTGTTTAAATGACGTACAATATTTAAAAAGTGTTTTAGAAACAATTATAAGTATTGAAAACATGTTCAAAAATAAAAGTCTTTCAAACTCATACTACCTTTTTTTTATTATTCAACGTAATATTTTTAGTCTAAATTACAAACAATTTAATATTTATTTTATCTTTTGTTTTAATTTAAATGTTAACTAAATAATATTTTTTTATAGTACTCGATCGACCGATATTTTGCTAAAAAATTCATTATAAAATGCTACAAAATGGTTTAGATTTCCTTCGATCTAGACTGTTAATTAAATTATTAATTAAACAATAGACCAAAACCTTCTCGTTTAAGCTAGAATAGGGTTTTTGATTTGAACGATACTCGCCCGGTATATTACCACAGTTCTGCTTTAAAACAAATTTACATCTCGGGTAATATTTTGCGGGAAATTTTTAAACGATTGTATTCGTACGAATTCAGATCGCATTGGGCTTAAATTCCCAAGGATTGTTCGTTATGCGTAGCACGGGAACATTTTCTGTAGATTCATCCTGAACATATTTGCAATTCGGATACCGCTGTATATGAATTAGTAAAGGATGATCACCCTTTCTACAACTGCCAACTCGTTTACATTTAAAAAGGGTTGCCTTAAAATTTGAGTTGAAACTCTTTATCCTTTTACTTTCAAAATGTATTTTTTACGTATTTTACTGACTGTCAGTCATCGGAAAAGATTCGTTGATAAATGCTGGATGATTATAAAAATCAAGAAAAAGTTGCTGTAGTCACATGATGGTTAAATGTGACTGGCGTCTTCTAGCGGTATTTCCCAAAACTAAAGTTTTACAAAGATTTGTAATATTATAGGACTGTTTAAATCAGCTACCTGTTTTTGAGCTAGTTAATGCCATTTGTTTTCAAAACACCTGCCACCAAATACCTCATGTTCCGATAAAATCCGTAGTTATTCTTCAATAATTCGGTCTATTTGTTCGTTGCAAGCAATCATCTATTTACAAAAACATTACATAAATTTACCCAATATTTATTTTAATTAGATAATAAATGTATCGATATTATTCCCATTAATAATAATAATCACCTAAGTTAATACCTGAGGCACCACCCAATGATAAATGAACTTACACTTAGTAAATTGAACTTAGTCAAAATTAAAAAACTAAACAAAATGATATTAATTACGCAATATCATTGGAATTTACCAAAAATTATTCAAATAAAAAATAACATTTGAATTTCTTAAAATTTATATAAATGTAGACAATGTTGTTTCTACTAAATTTATTTATTTCAATTAACCCAAGATACAAGCATTTACCAAAATGTATGTTTTCAATTTATTATCAAGTCAATCATAATAATTTCAGTTAATCCAATAATATAAGAACTTACCCAATTTAATATGATTTAGCCGAAATGTATTCAAATTTACCCATTTTATATGAAATTGTCCATGGGTTTTTCTTCAAATCACTAATAATATAGAATTTATCGCAACAAAAGATACATTAATTTGCGCTATTTTGCAAAAACGGTGCACAATTTCGTTCAAAAGAAATAGGATTGATTTACTCTGATGATAAAAATGTTGTCATTGTTCCATGTTATTTAATAGAACCAGTAAATCTTGAAAGATAAAGACTTTATTCTAAAATAATTTAATATTATCTCACCTGGAATGATTCTAAAATTTAATAATCACATAATTTGCAAAATGTTCTTAAATATCAAACTGATGGACTGTTACTTTTAAATTGACAATTGCATACTACATTAAAACTAAAATTATGGAAATGTTTCCTAATGCGATATTCTACTATAATCTTCATAAATACCGCAAAAATAATGTAATTCATAGTATGTCAAATCTGTTATAATATATTTTACATTTTAAAATTCAAAGCCCATTTGATATATTATTATATTGAAAATGGTCTTTAAGCTCGGTCTATTTATCTAATAATGTTCTTTTGGCATGTAAATATTTTACCTAGGACACCATTATTAATATGTTAAATTTGCTATGATCAACTTTAAAGGATTATTTGTATAGTATGTGGTAAATCCAACTATCGGAATAAATTAAACTGATTGTAATAATTGTAACACATTAATCAAGGTGATGGTCAATAAATCCTATTGAATCACAGAGAAGTGAATTGTGAACGTTCAATAACAGACCGTAAAAATAATACCTAATACCAAGGTGAACAAGCTCGGCAACATGATAACACCCCAGTTTTACCACAGGTTCGATTGACTACATTTTCATCACTTTTACCCACAGGTAAAACTACTAGAAGTTAATTACCTATTCATTAATAGTGTGGCCCCCGGCTAGAATGTGTTTTGCGATTCATATACTCTTCGCTCGGTTAAGTGGAACTTATTCTTGCCTGGTTTGAAATATTTTACTAATTCAAGCATTCAAAGTTTTAAATAACACTAAACATCGCGATAATTCTTATAAGATTTAATCATACGATTATTACATAATACATCCAAACATGCTTTTGTAGAAAATATAATAAACATTTCGTATAAGTGTAAATTTTCTTGTACTATAATAATCAGACAATTAGTATTTTAAAGCAGATCAAATAAATAAACAGGTACTGTATACGAAAAATGTGTTACAATGCAAAAAATAGTAGCCCGAAACCACAAGAAATTTTTTAAATGTTTGCGTAATATTAGAAACGTTTGCCCCGAAGATAGATACAATATTTTATTTTTTTGCTTAAAATGTAGATGTTTCATTTCTTAATATTTTATATATTTTTTTAAATTTCGTGACGAAGATTTTGCGGTTTGATAAAATCTCATTACGAGATTAGCGGAGGTAAAATATTATTTAAAGGTTTTATTGCATTATTTTGGATATTTTTTCTTTATAATAAATATCATGAAAAACTAAATTAATTGAAATTTAAAAAATGGAGTCGATACATGTAAGCGATCATACAAATTACCAAGAGAACAATTTAACTATCCGAAACACCTTTATTTTGTAGGATTTATAATAACTTTTAAATCAATCGATTTTATGACTCTCTTTACTGTCTGATAAGCTTAGCATTCTGTGAGGTTGATATGTAAATTTTTGGAAATCATGGTTTACTAACAAATTTTGGGTTTTAGTTTTTAACACTTAATCTAGTTTACAACTAACGAGTGTTGCTTATTTGAATAAAATTGATAACATAACTTTTTTCCAAATTTTGTTTTTAAACAAAAATTCAAAATGAATAATACAGTTATAAGATAATTTTCAACTCGGAAGCTGAAATTAAATATACTTGTAAAATTGTTATTATTTTTTCGGAAAAATTGTCTTACATCCTTCTAGGTATTACACTTTAAAATAAAAAAAAACTCTGATATTCAAATTTAATAAAATACTTAATAAATGCACTAAGTTACGTTTAAAAGAACCTTTTGTAAACACGAATTCATCCATTTGTTAAACATAAATTCCAGATTAGATGTATGTATGATGGGTAAGACTTGTGAGAAAGATTAATTCTTATGAAACTTTATTCTGCTTTTAATACTTTAAAATACATTTCAAATATTAAAATATAAATAGAAAAATACTACTAAAATCCCTTTTTAAATTTTATAAAATAAATTTCCGATATGTTAATAGGTAGAATAATAATATAAAAATTCCTTCTTCTTCTACATAACACAACTCCGATACGCAAATATAGACAGAAAATACTAAAAAAAAACTCTTTACTCTACGTTCGATTCTTTAAAACACATTTCCGATACACATATATAGATAAAGAAATACCAAAAAAGGTAGAAAAATACTTCACATTAACCATTATGAATTTAATCTTACAACATCCTTCCCGTAGAGTAAAACATATTTGTTCAGAGTCAACTTGTTTCCTCGTTATCTTTATCTCATGTGTTTTAAATAGTGTATGGAATAACTTAAGAATGTATTGAAATGGTGTATGTTAAAACGTCGTAGAACAAAGTGTAAAACATATGTTCAGGGTCGGCTTGATTAATAAAGAGAATAACACTGACGTTTCTGATGTAGTCACGTAGGAAGAAAAATACTGCAACAATCTCTATACTCTACATTCAATACGTTGAAATATATTTCCGAAATGCCAATATAGGTAGAAAAATACTACATAGGCTTACGGTATTTCAAGTAATTTAACATCCACGATTTTCCTATTACAAATATTATTTCTTAAAGAATTTTTGTAAGATTAGTCGAAAATGATATGTCAATTGTAACAAGCTTATAAATTTAGGAATAAACTTATATATTAAAGATAGTGTTGTAAATAGGAAAATTAAAATTAAAAAAATGTTTAATATGTAAATATAGTTATAAAAATAAGACAAAAACCACTTATCTATATTTTAAATACGGTAAAATTAAATTTTTACACACAAATATAGTCAGAAAGATACTATAAAAACTCTTTAATCAACTTTAATACGATAAATTAACTTTCCAATGTGTAAATAAAGGTCGGAAAATACTCTACGTTCATCACGTTAGAATATATTTCAATGCGCAAATATAGGTGGAACAATATTACAAAAACACCTAAATTTGGCGTTTAATACGTTAAAATACTTTTCCAATACGCAAATACATAGAAAATATTACAAAAATGTCTTAACTCTACTTTAAATCGGTTAAAATATATTTCAGATATCCAAATACATAGAAAAATACTAGAAACACATCTAAACTCTACTTTTAATGCAACAAAATACAATTCCGATATTCAAATATTTAAAAATACTTAATTAATGTACTAAGTTACGTTTAAAAGAACCTTTTGTAAACACGCTTTCTAGTTTTCTGCTCTCTTCCAACTATCTTGCAATATTTTCAATCCAATTATATCTGTTTTTATATCCTTAACTGCAAATGTTTTAAACAAAAATAATACAAATACAAATTTGTTATACTAAAAAAATATCCGTACGCGTGAAGACAATATGGAATAAAGTCAAATATTTCATGTTATAAATGCAATAAAACATTAATCGGGTAAAATATGAATCCATAATGTTTTACACAAAATTAATAAAAATTAAAACATTTTATTCTAAAATATATCCGAGACAATATGAAATCAAGTCAAATATTTCATGTTATGTTAACGTAATTCTGATAAATGCAATAAAAACATTAATCGGGTACAATATGAATCCATAATTAAACCTAGCGGTGAAATTATGTAAAAATGTTATTAAATACAACACGGTTCAAATAAATATTTTATCCAATGGTTGACAAATTGAGGTGGTTTTAGAAAACTTGCTTTTCAAAGCAATAAACAGTAAATAACCATAAATAAATAAATAATAAATAAAATAAGACGTATGTATGTACCATGGCAATTACCTTTTATTTCTTATACTTTTAACTCGAAAAAATAGAAGTGTTATCTGTGTGATAGATAATATCTGGTGATTCACGCCCTATTAATAAATTTTGGGTTTTACTGTAGTGTAGTCTAAGCCTTTAAAAAGTTTAATCCTGAGTTCTACAGTACCACATTTCCGAAAAGAACACTAATATGATATCGGTTCTTTATTGTTAAGTTGTGTAATTTAAGAATTGAAATTATAAACACGAAAGAGTAATTTTATATTAATATTGAAAACATGTGTGAAATATTAATTGAATACGTTTTGCTAGAAGAGGAAGAACTTTTGAGCCACCTGTCAGAGGTGTACTACGAAGAAACCAACCTACTCTTCAATCAACTAAAGTCTCCAGATTCTTTATAAGATTTAATTTACTTTTTATCAATTTTAATTTAATATTTTTATCTCTACCAGTATTTTTTTAATTTTATTTGACGAAATTCAATCTGCAAACATGAAAAACTGAATATTTAAATTTTAAAACAGACAGATCAAATCAGAAGCTCATTGTGAATTAAACAGAATTAATAATGACACGTTAATTAAGGTTTAAAATTAAAAAAATAGATTTAAATATCCTCTTTTTTAAGGAACATGCTTCTGCAATTAATATTTCTATTTTGAATTCCACAGTTAATGTAAAATTAAGAAAACAATTAAATTTAAAAACATTTTTATATTCAAAACCAAATCCATTCCATTATTAGCAATGATGCTGTTGTTCAAATGTGTAGGGAAATTCAGCATAAAAACCGCTCTTTTAACAACGTAAACACATTACAACATCATAATATCAAATAATTTGTTAGTTAATATTTATCATTATATTTATTTAATTATACTAATTAACAATTACAAGTTTTAGCCCGAATTTCAAACCTGATACCTAATTTCGTAGTAAAGAAATATCTTCTACGGATTAAGGTAAATATAAATATATTTAATTGTATCCTTATAATATTTATAATTTTTTTAATGTTCTATTTTTACAACCTTTAATTTTTTTCATATTACTAATTATCTCTTAATTAAATAGGCTAGTTTGTACATATTTTGAGATTGTCTTATTTTTAAAATGCTTATTAATTTTATAATTTAATTTGCAATTGTTTAAAAAATAATTTTATTGGTGTAAATTTTTTTATCTTATTTATTGCAATATCCTGGTAGCCAATACATTTAGTCTTTTGCGAAAGAAGTATTATTATTATTATTACTATTATTATTAATAGTTGTTAAGTAATATAAACAATTATCTTCAAAAAGTAAATTGTCAATAAGCTTTGTTTCTAAAACCATTCATTTTTATTTACAATTTTTTTCAAATTAGAGGATTTATTAATTGATATTTTATTAATATCTAGCGGTTGTTTGTAAAAACCAGTTTTTTCTTCTCACTGGCTCTGTTGAATGTTTCCTTGTGAAACGTGATCTGCGTTTATAATTTTATCGTTTGTTAGAAAATTGTTGAAAAATCCAAACTAGTTTTACAAGGTTGTAATGAGTTGATAAATTCTACGCATGACGATAATTAGGGTGTGGTTATAAAATCAGTTTTAGAATGTTGAACCAGTTATAGCTCGCAATCCGGCAGAATTTCATATACCGTGTCTTGTACGATGGCTTTGCGTGTTTCTGGTAACTTTGTTCATCAGAAAAATAAACTTATAAATCAAAGTAAGTAATGTTTAATTTTGAAAATAATTAAAATTATTAAACTTAATGTTGTTTTAATTTAGCCACCGTTAAACACCCGTTCGTTCACTGTGTATAGTCAGAGAAAATTCTATTGACAATGTTGCTATTTTTAATTTAATTATTATTATTTTTTATTTATTTTCAATAAATGGTTTTTGGAATTTTTATTGATTATGTAACTTAAAAATGATTTTCCAACTTTAGAATATATTATTTTACTATTAAAAATTAACCAGTCATCCATTTGTGTAAAATTATAGTCTTTCGAGTTGCAAAAGTTAGTGCTCGGCAGTAGATTAATCCATGAATAAAATAAGCTCGGCTATATTTCAATATTTATTTAAATAACTAATAGTTTAATAAAAATTGCAAAATGTTTAAATAATTGAAAGTGAATAAGCCTATTATTTAAATAAAAATAAACAATTACTTAAATAAATACCGCTTTTATTCATTGTAATTTGTTGTGTTTTTAAAATATGTATTGATTGTTTATTATGTCGTTATTGTATTATTTATTTATCTCCAAAAGTAAATAAAGTTTCATTTCAACAGGGGTAAAACATAAGTTATTGGGCGGATATTGACCAGCCCCATTGTAATTTGTTTTAAAATGTGTATTTTATTTCGACAGGGGTAAGTTAAATTGTATTTTATTTCGACCGGGGTTATACATAAGGGGCTATATCTCGGGCGGATATTGACCAGCCCCATTGTAATTTGTTTTAAAATGTGTATTTTATTTCGACAGGTGTAAGTTAAATTGTATTTTATTTCGACCGGGGTTATACAAAGGGGCTATATCTCGGGCGGATATTGACCAGCCCCATTGTAATTTGTTTTAAAATGTGTATACATAGTTTGCACCGAAGGGAGGGGCCTATGGTCTCCAAGGAAACTGGGAGGGCGATCAAAAATTCAAACCATTTCGCGCGTAGCTACTAAATAGGTAGCCATTTTGTTGGTAATCTCGTCAAAGCTACAAAACTAATTAGATTTATGCTTTAAAATTTTAAATGGGCCCTAAACAAAGTCAGATAAGATTCTAAGGCCGGGTTATTTAAATAAAATATCAAATTACGACAGAAATATCTACGAAAAGAAGTTGACAAAGCTTATCAAAGTTAGGCCTTTGCAGTCATCCTTTTTACAATTACCTTCGCTATCGAATAAAATAAACAATTTTCGCTCTCCCTTGGTAATTGAACTACTCGAACAATTTTTAACCAGGCAGATAACCATTTTTAACGTGAAACTAATTTCTTAATCATTTGAAAATAATTAAAATCCGCAAACAGACGATTGAAACTGTTAACCCTCCCGTTTTACTAAGAAATCTACACCGGCAAAATGGCGGCATAGTTCATTCTAGCTCAAATTAAATATTTATTCTTGGTTCTTATATCTATACTTGGAACTGCGTCATTGATGACGTAGGGATGCAAACTATGTATTGATTGTTTATTTATTTATTTCCAAAAAGTAAATAAAGTTTAATTTTCAACAGGGGTAAGTAGGATATCACGTGATTGGCTGTGGCCAAAAGTTGCCAAGGGTATAAAGCGAAGGTCGCGAATTCGTTTCCCCATCTCGCAAATAACTAATTAGCATTTTAAACGGCGAAAAAACGAAAAAAACGAAAAAATGACACCAAAAGTAAATTAACGTAAGTATTTGGTGGGGTCACATATTACCGCCGATATCTCGGTTCGACCTTGTCCGATCGTGACCAAACTTGTTGATTTGATAGACCGAGGCTTAGTGGTTGTGTACAGGTGTCAGGCGTCGAGGTCAAAGATTATCTTCAAGGTGAAATTTGAAAACAAAAATATTTTCGATTTTTCCAAGGACAAAAATTTTTTAATTTTTGAAAATATTTTTGGGGTGTGGGGGGGTTGTTTTGGTGGCCATCTTGGCGGCCATCTTGGAAAAAAGGGTTCATATTTAGTTATTCTCTACTCTCGAAAACTAAAAATAGTACCTTGAGATTTAAGCATTTTTTACTAAATCACATATGGGGAATTCGAAAAAAAAAAATATTTTTTTTAAATTGACAGATCAAATGTTTTAACTGCATTTTAATATTAGAACGGATCAGAATATAATTTTATTTTTTTTAAACAAAGAGTACCTAAAAATGCCTTTAAAATAAACTTGATCCCGTTAATATCGGACTATTATTTGACAAAATATAAATTTTTATGTTCATGGGTCAACGTCATTTTTTACTATTTTTAGCAAATTTTGGTATCGAATATCTCGAAATCTGCTAATCGTACAATAATAAAAACTGGGAAATCGACCTTACATACGAAATTTCAATGAAATCTAAGATGGGAGGGTCGACAAATTAAAAATTTTTGATTGATTTGCCATGGAATGACCCTGAGGCTAAAAATTCTGATGCAGTTTGGTGGTTCAGCAGACTACTCTTCGTTCAGTTACCCTAAAAGTATAAGTGGGGTGGCGGAGTGGTTAGCACTTTCGCCTCGCAGCAAGAGGAGCCGGGTTCGATCCCAGCTTGTGGCACTGGGTGAAAACTCGGAATAACTCCTTCTGCGTTGAGTTTGCAAGTTCTATCCCCACTGGTTTAAGGGGTTTTCCCCCGAGTTCTTCGGTTTCCCCTTCCATAAAAACTTGTCGAGATTAACGGTAATAGTTAGTGTAGGGAGCTGTTGGCTCGATCTCGTGGCATGCAGGGCTTGCCACCACCCTCCTACGCATTGTAACCCGGCCACCTGAATTAATGGCTTCAAAAGTCGCTTGATGACTTAGGCCTAAGGTGGTGCCTTGGGTATTAACTTAGCTGATTATTATTATTATTATCAAAACCCTACTTCTATTGTCACCGTATTTAAAGCGCCCAAAAATGTGTGGCGGAGTACGAAACAAACTTATCCCATTTGACGCTTTCATTTACCAATTTTAAAAATCCTTTCTGTCCTAAATAAAAGTGCTCCCATTGGGTAGCCTGCTGTGGGGCGGCGGGCCTCCGTATGAGGGTATGGCGGTCCTGTTACCTTTGGGAGCCACACCGGGATCTCCGGTGCCAGCTGTACCGGGTTACTTGGACTGCTGTGTGCTCATCGTTCCCCTTTAGGAGCTCTCTCCGAAGGGTTCGACCCCTTACCTGTGTAGGTGGGGTGTCGGCTGGAGTTGCTAAAGCATCGACTCTTAATCCCACTGCTGTGTGCGAAGTGGGGATTGGTCCACCTATTGCTGCTTCTTCTGCCGGGTTGAGTGGCTTGCGTCCAAGGTGCGACCATCAGTAGTAGGGTACTGCTACCCATGCTGGATTTGTCACTTGTCCGGGCTAGGTGGACGCTGGCGTAGGGCACTATGATGATAGGCCTCCGGTGGTATGGTCTCTGTTACTAGGTACACCGGGCTATCAATTCTGTCACACTGTTCTCTTAGCTATAACATTAACTTTAGTGCGCCATTTCCATATTCGCTAGTCGCAACATGGCTGTAGCTTTTATAGTTAATATTTTGATAGTGGCTTAAACGCTGTGGATGTTTCGCTTATTTGACAACAATGGTTAAATCTGCCAATTACAATTTCCGGAATTGAACCATATATTTCTAAATAAAATGTATCGTCAACGGTTCCTCGTAGAGGGCTTTGAATAAAACTTAGAATGAATCGACCCTTAAGAATCCCAAAATTCAAGTTCCAGTGGCGTAGCACCCATATTTATAAAGTTTTCAAAATTGACATTTTGCGATTCCCGCGAAAGGGGCGCTTTTATCCGAGCGAAGAATATTGCGCGTGATAGATATTTCTAAAACAATAACCATGCAAATAGTTTCATTGCTCTACCACTTTTCGTTTTCGATGAAAATGGAATTAAGTGCAGAAATCCCAACGTGCAAAGACTTAACAAGGTGTACGTGCATACGTTCCCGCAAAGTTAATTCACACCTTTACCAAACTTGAGAATTTTTTAAAAAGTTAGATTTAAAGTAAGAAAGTGGTAAATAAACCAAATTTAAAATGAAATGATAAAAATCATAATTTTTAATTTTAAAACTAGAGCAGTTTGGTCACTATATATACTATTTGTCGTTTTTGAGTATACAGGGTATTTAATATTGATCGATCTCATAACCTACGTGACGGAAAATTGACCTCTTTTTGTGGGGCTTTATTAAAGGCTACGTCTACTATAAAACGGTTTCGAACAACGAAGAGCTACGGGAGAGAATCCTCGAAGCTTTTTGTCTTGTAATGCCAGAAATGATACAAAGCTCGTATTGAAATATGCTTCACCCTACCCAAATGTGTATCACAGCGGGCGGCGAAATCTTTGAACCATTTTTGTAAAGTTTAAACAATAAACATTACACGTTTTTTCATCGAAAATCAGAAGTTTTAATTCCAACAAACGTAAATTTTGGTTATTTGCTTATTTTGATTCAAAAGAAAGCTATATATACGGCCAATTGGTCTTCTTTCAAGCCATCAAAACTCGGAAAAAAATATCCGTATTTTGACCAAACTAATTATATTCTTACTTTTTTTCTTATACTCTTCAACTTTCTCATTGACACTTTTTGTCTGCGACCTACAGGTGAAAAAAATAAATTTTCTAAAACACAAAAAGCATGCTTCGATTTTTCTGTAATTTACTAATTCTATTTATTACTCCGCGTTGTAGGCCTATATAACCTGAAAATGTCACAATTTTCCGTCCCGTCGTTTTTGGGAAAAATGTTTTTATCGATCAATTTAAAAGACCCTGTATTTGTCGTTTAAAAGCAATTGAATTTAAAGATTATTTTAAAACATTAGTAATAATATTCAGGCTTTTAACGTTCATCGCTATTATAATTTCCAACAGGACATTTAGCAGCTGCTGTTGAAGGTCCTGACAGATTTGTTTTTAACTATTTGCAGTTGTTATCTTTTAAGTTGGTTTTATTTGAATATCCTGTATAAGCTTTGTCTCAGTTTTGCCTTCGGTGGTCCCTTGCTCTAAATGCTGGTCACTGTTATCCTTGCGTACTTCGTTACGTAGACCCGTGTGTTAAAAAACTCGCGTCAAGAGCAAATTGCGCGCGTAGAAATTTTAATTTTAGTATTTTCGTTACACTATATATTAGTCCAGGGTAGATATGCATTATTTGGGCCGAGAAGTGAAAAAAATATTCTAAAGCCGAAAATTTCAGAATCGAGAAGGATTAGGGTCGTATACCACCTCCAAAAGTCCCCAAGTCTCCGACGCCGGCTTTCAGCGCCATCTTGGAAAATGGCTGCCGTACCGGAATTTCAAATATCTCTGGAAATACTTGGTGTCAAAATGAGCGTTATAGTCTTATCTATATGTCCGAGTTTATGTAAAATTAATTAGTGAAATGTAATTGTTTCCGGTTTTTGCTAAAAAAGTATTAGATTTAGGCCAACAAATTATAACAACTTTAAAAATTTCTATAAAATAATTTTAATTAGGCTCTGGTCGTCCTTAAAACAATGGTATAGACCTTGTCAAATTCGGTTTCATATAGCATGAGTTGTTAAAGGAAACGTTACAGCCCACCCTAAAAATAAAATGTTTTAGCTCAAAGTTTTAGAGTATAAAACTAGAAGAAGTAAATAAAGCAAAATATTTTAGTAAGTCATCGTCTTCAACGCAGAGTGCGTGAGGAATACTGCAGGAGTCCCCGCGATAATGTAAACACATAGCTGAGCAATACAGACCAACAATTTAACATCTGTAGCTTTCGTTGCAACTCACTTTACATTTTAATTATTAATTACAAGAGATCAAAAGGCGCGCACGGAATTTACTTATGTTCGTCTTCTGCCAACCCCACTATGTCGGTGGCCAATTATTTCGAAGCCACTTCTGTACCTAACGATGGCATTTTCGTAAAACAGTAATTTTTTTTTACTTTTCCACTCCCGAAAGTTTTCAATATGTTGCTCTTTAGCAATAATATTTTGGCGGGTAGTAATTTGTCGTAACCATATACATTTCTGGTTTTTTAAATATTTCCATGCACACCATCCGCTGTGACCCTTGGTGGGCCAATTTTTTGCTATTTACCATCTGAACCATAGATGTAAAGAGACACCAATTTTTATTTTGAGCTGAGCAATTGTCGCAATAGAATTTGAACCTTGCTTTTTCGGGCTGAATTTCTATGATCCGAGCTATAGCAAATGTTATGTCCTCGGCTTTTCGCCCTTCAAAGGCTTCATGCCACATTACGCAATATGAAATTTTATCCCCCATTTTTTCCTTTGCATTAGTGATTGGAGCGAAGGTTTCATTGAATAATGCTTTGTTCTCTCTCTCTCTCTCCACATGGCCAAAAACAATTAAAAAAAACGATTAAGCCAGAAATTTATCTTACAACCATATTTGGGTAACTGTGTCATTGTCTGTTAAGTCTTTTATGTTAGATTTACCACCAACATCAAATGGAGCTCGCCTTCATACTTTAATAGTTGGTATACTTACAGGTATTTTGGATTTATATATTAAAACTATAATTACTGTTTAAAGAAAATATCATCGTAAGGTACAGTAGTAGCTTCGAAATAGTTGGCCACTGACATAGTGGGGTTGGCAGAAGACGAACATAAGTCAATTCCGTGCGCGCCTTATGATCTCTTGTAATTAATAAGCTGTAAAACCAGGTGTAACGAACGTTACAGATATTAAAATGCTGGTCTCTATTGCTCGGCTATGTGTTTCCATTGTCGTGGGGACTCCTGAAGTTATCCTCACAAACTCTGCGTTGAAGACGATGACTAAATAACACATTTACTTTATTTACTACTTCTAGTTTTATACTCTAAAACTTTGAGCTAAAACATGTTATTTTTAGGGTGGGGTGTAACGTTTCCTTTAACAAATCATATTATATGAAACTGATTTTGACAAGGTTTATACCATTGTATTAAGCACGACCAGACCCTTATTAAAATTATTTTATAGAAATTTTAAAAGTTAATTGTTATAATTTGTTGACCTAAATCTAATATTTTTTTACCAAAAAACCGAAACAATTAAATTTGACTCATTTATTTTACTTAAACTCGGACATTTAGATACTTAACCAGAGGTGGGCAAAAGATGCGAGTGTTCATAAATTTATAATCTCGCTTAAAGATTAAGATAAAAATCTTATCCTTATCACGTGTACTTAAAAAGTAAGCAAACAATAATATATTTTACTTAACTTGCTAACAGCGAAAACGACAATACTTCTTTAAGTTCGCGTGAACATGAGTAGTAGATTTTTAAGAGAGGGTTTTCAATGCGAGCGAGAGCCAAGTCACTTTGGGGCGGTTCGCTCTCGTTACAAAGAGCGTGTTCTCTGTAACCTCGGCCTCGCTTACGGCGCGGCTAGCTTACGCGAGCGGAGGACTTTTTTTTCCTTTAGCGCTGGCCGCGCCGAGAGTGGTCTATTCCGATCATTTCGACGTGGCGTTAATAAGCTACCTTTTTCGAACGGCGAGCGTTTTTCGCGAATAGAGGGAAATGTTGTTATCTCCTATTGTTCTCAGAGCTGGATTATTTCGCTACGGAATAAATCGTCGTCAGGTTCGCGTGCAGCTGCCGACGTCACGGCGAACAAATTGACCTCTTACGGCTACATAGTGTAGACGAGTTAAACGTTTAAAAGATAGAATAAAGCATAACCAACTATTATAACTCACCAATTAGCACTTGGTTAGCTTTGAATCTACTATCTGCCGCTGTTTTATCAGAGTTCATTTTCGCACCCTCAAACATTTTGAATAATAAATTGAAGAATATTTCGATGATTATTATTAAACTCTCGATTTTAGGGTAACATATAGCGCTGATTTCTAAAACATTGATTATTATTTTCCAAATATTACGGTTTTATTATACCAATTTAAAACTTTGTGATTTTTATTCAACGGGGGGTCATTTTCGACAAGCAATTTTGTGCTGAGGGCAAACTTCGATATTGGATTTTAGACATTCATAATAATGCTCTTAAAATAAGCTTTAATTTGATTTACTACACTTTATGTCTAAACGATTTCTAATATGCGAAATATTAGAGAAAAGTCAGTAATAAATTATCGACATTTTCAAAAAGATTTTATTTTATAAAATTAAAAAGATAACACTCGATTAGACAAGTGCTTCCAACCGACTCCCAGATATCAGTTGCGATATCTGATCTGGGGGAAAAGAGCAGATCAGATCGGTATCTATTTATTCGTTCTTTAGAAAGAAAAATATGAAAACCTGGTAGAAATGTTAAAGTTGGATAAATAAAAGAGTACTGTATCAAAATAACGATATGTGATATTGATTTAATGTTTAATTAATACTGATTCCATTCCTAATTTATAAATCTTTATTTAATGTTTAATTAATACTAATTACATTCCTAATTTTAAAATATTAATTTTGTGTTTAATTAATACTAATTCAATTCCTAATGTTTGTTTAATATTAGTTTAATTCTTAATTTTTATTTAATATTAATTCTATTCTTAATTTGTATTTAATAATAATTGAATTCTCAATTTGTATTTAATAATAATTGAATTCTCAATTTTTATTTCATATTAATTTAATTCTTGTTGCAATGTAGTAGAATCATGTAGGATGATTGTACTAACCATGGAGGTATTTTCTAAAATCACCACATACAATCAATGCTATGCTGCTCCTTGCATTACCTTCGCACATGCACAGTGGCTATTATGCCAAATGTTTCGGTGTTTGCGTGCTTGCTATATAAATTCAGTCTCTGTATTAATTGGTTCCAAGACTATTGGTGAATTTTTGCGTTCACGTAAGATATTCACCCGTATTCTGCGCTTAAGGTACAGTACCGCCTAGAACAAAGTTCACTAAGCGAGCGCTCGCTTAAAGCGGCTCTTATGGGGGGGAAACATGAGCTAGGGCTGCTGCCAGACCCCCGCTTCGCTTTAAGCGAGCGCTCGCTTAGTGAACTTGGTTCTAGGCGGTACTGTACGTTGAACGTCATCTTGACTAAGAGCTTTCATTGGGCGGAACGCTGACGACCCCGCGTTTCACCCCTCTTGATTAAGAGAGTTGATTAGCGGGATCTGAGAGAGTTCGGGTGACGTAAATCACAACTTCCGTCATGTTTTCCATAGACTCTCAACAGTACTCAAAAGTTTGAAATTTATTTAGTCTTTGCTATTTTCCCCATTATTTTCCAAAATGCCTCGTGGTGGAGCAGTTGCTGTTATAGATGCTGTTGCGGAATTAGGCTTAGCGGATAACGAAATTTATAGGAGGCAGTGACGAGATCCGTTCGAACTGCCGATTAGATAGTTTTTAGCGCAATATCGAGTGCCGAAAGACGATGTAAGTAACTTTTGCTAAATATTAAGGCCTCATTTAGAATTAGACCAGCAGTATGTAGGCGGGTACGTGATAACTTGAACAGGAAGTTCTAGCTGCTTTGATGTTTTATGGCTCTGGTTTGTTTCAACGAGTAGTACCAAGTAGCTACGAAAATGGGATGAGCCAACCATCTCTCAGTAGGGCAATAGGAAGAGTAAGTGAAGCCATTATAGTTAGAATGTGTGCATTTCCCACACAACCAGAGTACGCTGAAGAAACCAAGGTATGTGCAAATGGCATTAATCAACATATAATATACTAATTCTGAGTTTTATTTTTCAGAGGTCATTCCCACACATTTATGTCATTTATTAAAGGAAGGAACGTCATTGAACGTTTGAATGGTGTCCTGAAATCCAGATTTAGGTGCCTAGATGAGAGCGGAGGGTATCTGTGCTATGAGCCTAGAAAAGCCGGCTGTATCATTACAGCTTGCTGCTATTTGCATCATTATTGCATAAGCAGCAATAACGTCCAACATCCAGTCGCACCTGGTAAAAAAACCCAATTAATAACAAAAACTATTAAGTGAAATAATTGTTTCCACCTGTAACTATGTCAACGCTGATGTACGAAGGATTGCGGCTGCACATGTAATGCCAAAAGAATTGGTTGAGAGAGCAGAAGGCTATAATTACCTGGGTATGGGGAAACTACTAAGACAGCAAGTGGTGGAATTGTGCATTACGGGCCAAGGGTAACTTGCCGCCTTTCAAAGCTAAATCCATTTGAATTATTCCACACAACCCCGGAGGTAGAAATAATGGCGCGTTTTTGATAACAGGGTTATCCATCCCGCCAATTGCATGAAAGACACAATTGGGTTCAGGCCTAAGTCCCCGGGCATTATAACCAGAAAATATTTTTATGTAGCAGGTTGTTGAGAAGGCTGCAGCGGAACACCAGTAATTACGGCCACTAATTGACAGAAGGCATCTGTCTTCCTAGGGTCGTTATCAAGAAATTACTCAAAAGCATCAACTGTTCGCGTGGAGCATTAGTTTTCACCAACTGCTGTAAAAAGTGAGCAAGTTGAGGTGAATCCTGGCTCGAGCTGTATGCCATCGTAGCAAGCAAATCCTGGATTTCTCCAACATCTCGACAAATATGCTTCTCGACTTACATGAAGTCGTCCATCGCACGGCCCAGCATTTGTTTCAGAGGAGGTTTCTTTGATGGGGGCTATGGAAGTAGGAAATGGTGAAGCTTCAACTGGAAGTTTCCCTACCTCCAACTGATGAAGGCCAAGCAGCCAGAAACTGATTTGAGTCTTGTAGTGGTTATCAATATCGTTTCATCTTAGCAGGTAGTTCTCATGAACAAACGGTAATAGATATTTGTTACTAATGGATTTCAACTTACCAGTAGACGCTGCTTCTTTGTTGATTGGAAGAGGACTTTGAATCGTCTCTCCATCGTGATCAATGCAATGGAGCTCTAATGAATTTCTTCACATTGTTCGTTCAAAGCCGTATCAGCGGAAGGAACCTCCTCACTGGACCCGGATTGGCAACTTATGTCATGGGCCACGGCATTAAACAAATCCAGGAAGTTGGTGACTGAATAACCATCGCTGCCCACGGATAAAGATGTTTTGTCAATTAAGTACAGTACATTCGAAGTGCAGGGGAAAAACGAGTTGCGAAATCCAAAACTGCGCAGGGACGGTGGTACTTCTTTGAAGGTCAAATTACGTTTGTAGGTCACGCTGTAGATGGCAGTCAAATCAAGGTCAAATTACGTTTGTAGGTCACGCTGTAGATGGCAGTCAAATCAAGGTCAAATTACGTTTGGAGGTCACGCTGTAGATGGCAGTCAAATCAAGGTCAAATTACGTTTGGAGGTCACGGTGTAGATGGCAGTATTTGTTTTTGGGTTTTTTCTCCAAATAAATGGCACTTTGAGTTATGTACAAATAGATGGCAATGAAATATTTCTTCCGGCAAACCTGTAACATGTGACTTTGACTCACTCAGATCCCGCTAATCAACTCTCTTAATCAAGAGGGGTGAAACGCGGGGGTCGTCAGCGTTCCGCCCAATAAAAGCTCTTAGTCAAGATGACGATCAACTTGCCTTAAGCGCAGAATACGGGTGGTTGTGTATATAAAAACGAACTAAAAAACCAACTGGACTATAGTTTACACTAGATAACCCATAGTGGCTATTCTTATCGCATCACTAGAGCACGCGTAGTATAAATACGGCTGCACGATCTGGAACTGGGCAGTCGACCGAACGATCTATAACTGTTTACCTCGTCATTTATCATGTAAATAACTATTTCATGTATTTTTTTAATTGAATTTTATTTTTCCAGTAATAATAATAACAAATGTTGTCCAACCCACTCATTCATCAATCAACTACCTTTACTCTCGTAAATGTCATGCTGTAATTAGTTGGAACATAACAGATGTAATGCGATGCAATGTACTTCGATGAAATGCGATGTAATACGATGCGATGTTATCTTTTTAATTTTTTAAAATAAAATATTTTTGAAAATTTCAATAATTTATTACTGACTTTGATCTAACATTTCGCCTATTAGAAATCGTTAAGACATAAAGTGTAGTACATCAAATTAAAGCTTATTTTAAGAGCATTATTATGAATGTCTAAAATCCAAAATCGAAGTTTGCCCTCATCACGAACTTGGCCATCGAAAATGACCCCCCGTTGATTAAAAATCACGCAGTTTTAACTTGGTATAATAAAACGGTAATATTTAGAAAATAATAATCAATGTTTTCGAAATCAGCGCTATATGTTACCCTAAAATCGAGAGATTCATAGTAATCATCGAAATATTCTTCAATTTATTATTTAAAATGTTTGAGGGTGTGAAAATGAACTTTTCAAGAGTTTGAAAAAGTTACTTATTTTCGAAAGGCTCTAGTTACGCAACCGCTGCATCGATTATCACCCAAAATTTCAATTTCCACATGGTTTTGTCCCTAGTTTAGGTGGTTTAAATTTCATTTGATTCGGCCGACCGATGGTTTCATGAGTTGTCGACTTGACGTGGAATGACCCATCTGGCCTCGCAGCAAGAGGAGCCGGGTTCGATCCCAGCTTGTGGCACTGGGTGAAACTCGGAACAACTCCTGCGTTGAGTTTGCAAGTTATCTCCCCACTGGTTTAAGGGGTTTCCCCCCGAGTTCTTCGGTTTCCCCTTCCATAAGAACTTGACTAGGTTAACGGAAATAGTTAGTGTAGGGAGCTGTTGGCTCGATCTCGTGGCATGCAGGTTTTCCACCACCCTCCTACGCATTTTAACCCGGCCACCTGAATTAAGGGCTTCAAAGGTCGCATGATGACTTAGGCCTAAGGTGGTGCCTTGGGTATTAGCCTAGCTGATTATTACTTTTTCTTTTTATTACTGGAAAACATAACATTCCCCTTATATAGTTGCAGTCTCTCACATCTCAATGGGTGGAGATCAATACTAAATTAATCATCAAATTAGGGGCTATGTAGTTGATAATTTTCTTGATTAGGTAGATTACAAAACATTTATACTGATATAATAGTGTATTTTCTTTGGTGAGTTGCAACAAATTAAATGGTCAACTTACACTTAATACTTTGCATTTTAATGTTTTATCAGTTTCCTGTTACAGTTTCAAGGCTCAAATTGAAGGAAAGGGTTTTAAAATATATACATTTCCATCTGATAAATATGAATATCAATTTGTGAAAAGGAGAGGAAAATTGATGAAATGTAATAAAATATATTTGGCTTTTGAAAGTAATTGCAAAAAATATCTCTTAAAATCTAAAGAAATATCTGTACCTTTCTAGGTCCCAACTCACCCCCCCCCCCCCCATAAATTACCTTTAAACTGCTTTGATGAAAGAATTTTAAATTAATATCTGGCTCTTTTCCCTGCCATACAGGGCATATGTATCGTATAAATTATTTTTGTAAATATAAGCCATAAGTTAAAGATCCAATAATCAATAACTTAATATCGTTATTTGTAGGTCCCTTTGAATAAACATTTCATATAATTGTCATTTCCAGTTTTTTTTAGAAGTTTTTTAACTTTTCACTTTATAGTAAGAAATGTTAGTTTTGTTAATGACAGATCCTACACTTTGATTCAAGCCAAAATGTAAAGAAGCAATATAAATAATGTTGAAGACTAGAGTTTCAATTTCATAAGAATTCTTAAAATTTTATCAATTAAAGGTAGGAGCGACAGAGATATCATAAATTTCACAATAATAATTCTTGATTCGTGCCTTTCCAAATGTGTAGTTATCAAAATTTTTTAAATTTAGTAAATTTCACTTTGCACAACCAAATCATTAACTTCAATACTTGATTCATGCATTCTCCAACTAAAATTTACCAGATTCGGTCGTGTTTTTAAAAAACAATTTAAAGAATTCAGTTACATTTACAGTTGGAAAAAACATAATTTAATCAAGTAATTTTTTCAGTCTCTAAATTAGTTAATTAAAGAACGAGTGGAATTTTTTTGAAAAAATAAAGCATTTTGTGGGCCACAGTGTACAAGTACTTTGCTTCCTTAGCAATGGTACTATCCATTAGTATCACTCGTTCACTAAATAACTTCATTTCTCCTATAAAATCAATTTTAACTGAAGAATAGGACTCGGCTCGTTAATTTTACTGCTGTAAATTTACCAGAAATCCTGAAATTAGAAACTAACTACTGAGACCTCACAATGTTAACAAAAAATGGGGTCAAATGAGTTCAGCCTGTCACTAATTCATTTCCAGTCTAAAAAATATTAAAACTGAAGAACGGTCCTGGCTTTTCAACTGCAAATTTAACAGAATTATTTTCACAAAATACCTTAACAGTTTTATATTCTAAATTTTTAATTCAATAGCAAGTTAGTCAGAGTTTCTACTTTTCAAAAAATTACAAGGCCCCTGAGCTGAAATAATGTTTATCCTACTACATCCTAGGAGGCCATCAAATGGCGTATAATTCTACAATCTTTGTTGCGCGAATTTCAAATTAATATTAAAACTCACCCTAAAGTTCTAAACATTAGTTTAAATTTTAAATAATTAACGTTAATACAATTGTTAAGTAATAATAATTTTCAATTAAATAAATACATCTCAACCAAATTGATTTATAAATAAAACGTTTTTAAAAACCGAAAAGTTTTAACTAGTTTAAGGCGACATCGCGGTCCACCATTTTATTTTGGAATTTTGTGACAGGGTTGCTAGCTCAGGAACATCCCAGCCAATGAAAGCTTATGTCAGAAATGAGACAATGAAGGAAAGCCATTGGTATACTCTTATTTACTGCCGAGTAAAACTTGTAAAGTATTGCATTTTTAATGTGTTAATAAATTATTGTTGACAATAAGAATAATGCCGCTAGCCTCCCTAATACTGAATCTTGGGCATGAAAAACCTGGAAAATAATTGTCTTTTTTTCAAAAAGTGAACAAAAAGTTATATTTTTTCCTGCCTTCCAGTGTACTATCGATTCCCATAGGAAATCATGTTCGGCCCATAAATAACTCTGGCCTATCGAGGTATTGATCCTTGTGTGGAGAAATTTTGATAGTAAATGAAACTGTTAGTTTTATAACTATTTCTTTCCATTTTTACCTCTCCGAGGGGACTTTGTACCCTAGGAGGGGTTATACAACCACCGTGTCTGTTTGTCAGGCCTGCGTACGCGTTCGCATTTTCGGGGCAAAGGGTAATCACTGCGTACCCAGTTTCTTAGAATCAGGGAAAAGGTTTTTCCAAAAGCGCCCTCTTTTTGTCATTGGGTGTAGTATAACTTTTTAATCGGCCGGGATTCGAACCCGAGCCCTCTTGAACGGCAGGTGAGCGTTCTACCGCAGAACCACGGATACAGTTACGCGTCACTGAAAATTAAATATAACATAATTAATATAATTGTGAAATGTTTTATTGCCAAGGAATACTGAAAAGCATATAGAAGCCTGTGTGTGTTTAGCTAGGCTTGAGACAATAATGCCTCCTAAACAAAAAGAGCCTGTATCAAAACAATACCTCATATAGCAATTTTATCTTTTTCATTAGACTCCATGTTTACTATCACTCAAAACAATAAATTTAACCAGCCACAATATTGAGCTAAATTTCCTTTCTCTGATTGGTAAATGATATAGAAACGACCTCATGCGTCTAACGTTCCAACTAAACTACCCGAAAAAACGCATCCAACACCAAGCTGACGAGTTGGATAGTATGAACGCGAAAGCTGACCTGACTAGTCGGGCTGACCACTCAGACAGACATAGTCAGGTGACTAAAGTTGGATAGTGTAAATGCGGCTTTAGAGGTATAGCTGGGGGCGACTCGGGTCTTCAGCGTGTTTGCTCTAAAATCAAGCAACTATTAGCAACTTGAACACTCACACGATAATATATTGAGATAAGCTGAAGAACATTTCAGTTAATTTTAAATTGTAAATTACTTAAAAAGTTTTCAGCAAAAATTGGTATACAATTTTAAACAAAACTATAATGACCGCATAAAATATGATGACACCGAATAGTCCAGTGCTATGTAATTTCGATTGTATTTGCTAAGAACGTACTAAGCGTTCTTCATATAACTATAATATTGTTTCATAAGTTGGTAACTTTGGGGACCATTTCACTGAGAGCTAGTAACGGAGTGACGTCATCACAATAAGAAATTATCCCGCTAGCGAGACGCTGTCAAAGGCTAATTGTGACTCGTTAGCAAGCGAACTCAAATGAAGCCCGTTATGCAGTCTGTCTTGTTATTAGCTCTTAGTTAAACTTGTGAAGAATAGGAAGTGTTACATTTATGTAAATTATTTTATTTTTATTGTTCTTTAACAAGGAACGTTAACAACGCCAAACAATCTAGTTCCGTGTACAATTTAAAATGATAAATGACAACTGTTTTTGGCAGCGCTCAGTAACATAGAACATGAAAGTGATTATTGACAATTCTATTATTTTCAAAGTTCATTTTAACAGGTGTAGAAAAATTTGTAGTAATAAGGACCAAACCAAATACCGATAGCGTTGGAGGGTGCTTGAGAAGTATACTCGATGTAGAGGTTTTTAGCTAGAATCATTGCGCTGAACGGTTCATCTGACCTCCGTTTGCTACGGTCCGAGCTTGAAGATCCGTATTTTCTCCAAACTGCGCTTGACATGTCTTGAGTATCTTTGGACCCCCGGAATAATTTCCACGGCTCGTAATCGAGGATAATTGAGTCAAGGTAATTTAGCGCGTTTGTGGGAATGCAGCGCTCGATATTGGAATAAATGACCATGACATTTTTGCCGCGATAATTCTTAACGTATAATGCTCCGGGAATGTTGGTGCCAACGCAAACCCAGCAGTTGGTATTAATTCCGCGAAATTTGTATTCCTCCGCCTCCATCTGCACAACGACGCCGAAAGTATAATAATCGTAAGATTTTTCCAAAAAAGATCTTATTTTGGGAGCTAACTCTGCATTACTTCCGCCGATCTGGAGTAAGTCTTTCACGTCATTTTCCAACTGTTTGCTAATGGCGTACTTTGGAATGACGTTGTCGTAGGCTTCTTTTATCTTTTGGGTAATCGTTACCAGTTTCGGTTCGAGGTCTTTCGCCATGTGTTGAATGTCGTCATTTTTAACTCCAGCTTCCATCGCGAAACATTTCAGCTCAGCCGACATGGCGCGAATACTGAAAGCAAAATAATAACGAAACAAATTATTTTAAATATAACCAAATGAAAATTAATAAGCTACAGATGTGAATAATGTGGCTATTTAAATACAAAATTATTTCTTTATGCGCTAAAATTTAAAATATTAGGGCCTTTTAAATATTTACATAAAACATTATTTTAAGTTAAGAATTCTAAAACATGTACAGTTACCCTCTATTTTCGGGGGGTAAGTAGCAATGACCGTGCGGCCAGACTTTTTACCCCAACTTTCGGGGGTAAATAGTTGAGGCTTGGATTATGGCTATTTACCCTCGCCTTTCGGTGGTAAATAGCGGGCAGATCTTTTACCCCCGTAAGTCGGAGATACGCAATCTCGATGGTTAATAGTTTGTTCCGCGCCATGGTTGCTATTTACCCCCAACTTTAAGTGCTCGGGCTTAATTATCTTACACCGCGCGTAAAAAGCTGTTTCACCCCAACCAGAATGAAGCCCAGAATGTAGGGGATAAATAGTAACATCGAATGTTGCCGGTAATTTGCACCCCCAAAATGATTGATATCTCAGTTTCGGTGGGAAAGAAAAGTTCGCCACGCGTATCATGCTATTTACCCCCGAAAAATGGGGCTGTCGTTTTCAGTGATAATTTGTGCCAATAATTAGGGAAGTCCATAAAGTTCGAAACTTTTCATTATAATTGCTATTAGAATGGAAATTAATAATGGTTATTACATTCAACAGAAGAAACTTCATCATCTGTAATTATTTAATTGTCTGTCTGGGGTTTCACCTTTTTAAAGAGATAAATAGGGGTAGTCCATAAATTCCCAACATTTTTATTATTACTCTAAATAGCAGTGTGTTAGAATTTATAGCCCGGGGTACCTAGTAACAGATACCATACCACCGGAGGCCGATCATCATAGTGCCCTACGCCAGCGTCCCCCTAGCCCGGACAGGTGACAAATCCAGCATGGGTAGTAGTACCCTACTACTGATGGTCGCACCTTTGACGCGAGCCACTCAACCCAGCAGAAGGTGCAGCAATGGGTGGACCAATCCGCACTTCGCACACAGCAGTGGGATTAAGAGTGGATGCTGTAGCAACTCCAGCCGACACCCCACCTACACAGGTAAGGAGTCAAACCATTTGGAGAGAGCGCCTAAAGGGGAACGACGAGCACACAGCAGTCCAAGTAACCCGGCACAGCTGGCACCGGAGATCCCGGTGTGGGTTCAAAAGGCCGAGGAACAGGACCGCCGTGCCCGCATATAAGGCTACCCAATCCGCCGAGGCAACCAGTTTGCCAGGACCCTCTCCGTTAGCCTGAGCCGAAGCTGAGTATCCAGCCCAAACCTGACCGAAGTCGGAGGTGGAGATAGGACCATTTGATCGAAGCTAACATCTCCCAGTGCGCCACCGCCCTTATGGGTTACAAGAGCTGGACCCCGACTCCCCGGTAAGGCCACCAGTTATTTCACACTCCGACCCATTGAGGGCCTACCCTAAATAGCAGTAATCCCAACTTCCTTTATTATTCATTGTTTGTCTGTCTGTGGTATACAATTTTCAGAGAAGCAATAACGGTTTGTCTATAAAGACTGAAATGTTATATTAATTATGTTATGTTATGGTACTTAACGTATTTTCGGTGTTTGAGCAGGTGTTTGGGTATTTTTTGAAGGGATATTTGTGCGTTTCTATTTTAAGTGGGTGCTTTGGCGATACTATTTCACCGTGTGATCAGGAGTAATTAAAAAAACTTATGGAAATTTACCCAAATAAAAATCCAATCGCTTTACGTAGTTGTTGACAAAAATAAATAAATGAAAGTTAATAAGTCCAGATAGTCGTCACGTTGCTCTATGTAGGGGTTATCAGAAGTAAATAAGTTGAAGTTATGGAAATCTAAGCGAAAAATCATTTGTCATTGAACGTACAGGTGATCTAAAGCTGATAAACCGAAATTTTGAAAGATCTGACAATAGGGATATATTGCGGAAATCGAGGAACGTTTATAAGAGTGTGCACGTGAAGGTGATAATGCAGCCGCATATTTTGAGAGGGGTTTGGCGGTGATATTTTGAGGGGGTGCTCGAGCGATACTATTCAAACGTGTGATCAGAAAAAAAGAATCAAACTGTCGCGTACACAAAATCGTTCCATAAAGTAAATCTTTTATCTTATATACAGGGTGTTTCAAAAGAATACGCAAAACCAAACAGCAGGGTTTGGGTTTGTGTTATAGGTAAAAAAGAACTTTGTAAACAAATCGAGGTAACCAGCGTAAAAAAGTAAACTTTAACAGTATTTAAAGTCCCTGCTGCTTGGTTTTGCGCTTCTTGCAGCCTACTTCCAGGGGCTATAGAGATATCAAATATCAGGAAATGTGACATTTCTACTTTATGAAGGTAATATAAATGTAACATTTTAACTAAAATAAACTGCCTTATTTTCCTCAATAAAAAGGTTATACCGCAGAAAAACAAACAAATAATCATAAAAGTGAAATTTCTGCTATATATACGTAACATAACATTGCTACCTTAATAAACTACCTCTTTCAATGTGTTTTAAAAAAGGTGTTACAAAAATATCACGAAATATGATATGTCTTCGGTTTGAATTATGTTACATTTAGACTTTTATAGACTACCCTAATTGTCTCTTTTAATAAATATAAAACCATGACAAGACGAACCAAAAAAATCATGTTATCTATAATTAATCCTTTGTCAACTAAATATATAATATCAAATTTTGGCCTTTATATACAACCCCTATCACTGGATAGAAAATCAATAATAAAATGGAGATGAAATTGGTTCTAATTTCACGTAATATAAATAATATAAACTATTTACCGCTAAAAAGCCAAGCCCCGACTTTTGGGTGTAGATTGCATACTACACTCTGCCAAAACTATTTACCACCGAAACAGTAAAAACCAAAATTTATGGGGAAAATTAGCCTTTTTCGCCTGATACTACTATTTGCCCCCGATATTCTAGACTTTTTTCAAGCCAGGGTAAAATAGTTTCGATCGCGCGGTTGAAGCTATTTACCCACGGGAATACACGATCTTTGAAAGTCGAGGGTAATTAGCAACGATAGCGCGGAACAGACTAATTACCCCCGAAATTGCTTAGCCTGGCTATTGGGGGTAAATAGCTTGATCCGCGCGGTCGATGCTCATTGCCCCCGAAAGTTGGGGGTAAATAGCAACGACCCCGAAAATATATACCTTTTTCAAACTGTATTTTGGTAAAAAAAGGCAGCAAACACGGAGAAGCGGAGGAAGCTATCTTGCAACATTTTCAAGTTGACTTAAAAAAATATCGTTCCTCAAAAATAAGTCTTCGCTATCCTCACGCTCTAAATCAATTTAAAGGTCTACATAATCATTTGGACCATTTAGGACGAATATGAGGTATTTTATCTCTGTATGTCACGTGACTCAGTCGTTCTACTGCTCATTGCAAAACCCATAAATATGTAGAACCGCCCCTAAAATATTAAAAATTCTGCTTTTCTTTAATTCCATTGTTAAGAAACGTTTCGGGACTTTAATATGCAAAAAACGAACTAAGTACTTCAAAGGGTTTTAAGATACACGATTTTTTGCCCCTTAAACGAAACACTTTTGTCTGCTTACCTGTTGACAAGGGCGACGTTTCCCAGCTCCTCCAGAAATTCATTGCGATGGAAATCGTACATTTGGGCGAGATCCATCAACGATCTGCTGTTGAAAATATATAAAAAGTACTCCACCAGGGAACTTCCCGAAATCTTTCCACATGCTTTGTAAATGTCTTGCTTCATACCAGTTGTCGGATTGGAAGCGTATCTCTTAAAGCTCGACTCCACGTTTTGTAATTGAACGATCATGTCTGTTATTTTGCTGTCTTGCAATTCTTTGCGAATTACAAACTCTAGTTTGTTAATTTTGCGTAAAATTAATTCCGTATTTTCTTCCAGAATCTAAAAAGAATAATAAAAAAGGGTGTCAAACTTTTCGACCTTAGGAAATATAGCGCCATCTTCCTTAATATCCGCCAAGTGAAGAAATAGCAGATGTTTTTAAATTTAACTTTCAGCTGTTGTGCAGATTTAATATTGAACGAGCGGACAGCTTTAATATATTAAAGTGCGGTAGGAAGGCGGCCCTACTTGTGAAAAAAATTTAAACAACGCCCGAAACCTATCAACATCTGATTGCCTCTAGTAAATCCTCGATTCTGTCTTCATAAAATCACAAGGTTATTAAAGAGTTTCCGCTATATTTACAAATGGTTAGCAACGTCTGTGTAAGCAGTTATATCCTAATGTGTGGTTGTTTATGTTAACTTACGCTCATGAGGCATTTTATATTCGTCAACGAAGAAAGGAATTTACTATTGGTTTTATTTGACATTTTCGAGGTTGCTAATTTTTAATTTGGCGGAAGGGAAGATAAGGCAGAACTCAGAACTCACGACGTCAGTGTTTATAAATTTAAATGCATGTTATGAAAATCGGCTTACTCTGAGGCTGGACATGATAGCTTCGTGTTTCTCGTCTGGTCCGTCCGGAATGAAAAAAAGAACCACTTGGAAGGCAATTCCGACAGGACCCAGAACGCTAGCGATGTTCTTGGCGATTGGAAGGAAATCTTGCAGTTTCTTGTTGCCCAAAGCGTCTTTTACCTTTCCGAGAACCTTCGAAGCGGTTTCGATGTCTTTTTTGTATTTCGTCAAATCCACTGTTCCCCGAAGTGGCTCAGTTCTCATTGGTCCTCTGGCCCTCGGTGAAAAATGGAAAGGGGCGTATTCCGGTTCGATGCACAAAGCAGAGCTCTGTTAATAATATCGTTATCAAAAATTTAAATATCACGTAGTATCACTACACTTGATTTATAAAAACTAATTAATAATGAGATCGTGAGTGATGTAAAGCCACGTACTACTGATTACCTGTTTATAACATACATATAGTTGGAATGTCAAAGAAATTCTATGATGTACATTTCAATAAAAACTACGTAAATTATTGCAACGTTATGTATTATTAAGCCTAGCACTTAACCTTCACTATAAAAGCAATGATTGATACTTAATTTCAAGAGTCACGTCTACAATTTATTCAGAATCTATGTGCAAAGATAAAAGCTTAAGGTGTAAAACTAAGACAGTTATCGGAAAGAAAATGTAATAGAATAGAATAGGTAAAACAATACAGGATTTTAAGCGACTAAAATTAGAAAGGGTCCAATTTTTTGGTTTATTTTAGCCCAGTGGTTATCGAAACCGCCCCACAAACTATATGTTGATTATTTCAAAAATTATATTCTGTCGTCTTTAGGGCTAGAGACGACGAAGCTTGCGATAATGGTAGTGAAAGCTATTTAAGCTTATAGCTCAGTTTTAGCTAAAATGATATCTCTATATGAGTGATTTCATTGGTCTATAGAGATAAGCTACTTTTTTATTAATATCATTACTGTTATCACATTCTTTCCAGTTGAGATATGAATTAAAATGAACAGGCAAAGTGACCTTACCTGTAAGAGTACCCCCGACTGAGTACAAAACTGAATAGCCTTTCCTCCGTATCGTTCTCCGTAAACCGAGTCGCAAGGAGCTGTGGACACTTCTCCCGCTAAAATCGTCTCACTTTCTCCAACAGAGCATCTCGACGGTTCGTGGCTTTCGATGTTAACTTCGTTCCCAGGTTCACTCGCGAGTGGCTCATTCTTGGTGTTCTAAGGCAAATACATTTCATACTCTGAATCCACCTTGGAACTTGAGTCGTCAATATCTCAAATTTTACATTATTTAATACAAGTTTAATTAATTAAGCTACAAGTGTCACTCTAACATAAAATATCGTAAAAATAATAATAATAACTAAAATGTATTAGTCATTATTTTACAATAAATGCATAGAATAACGAAATTAGTTTTCCCGTTTTAAAATAAAACTATGTATTTAATGTGCAATAAGAGGTAATTACTTTTACTTTAAGTTAATACATGTTTATAGAGTTTTGCTCTAGTTTTAGGAAAACATGCATTTGCGACAAAACATTCACCTCGGTTTCTGTTGCATTTGCGCTAAACTTTTCCACCCCTTCATCTGTATTTTGAATCTGGATGAAATGAAAGCCATTAGTCATATTTCGAAAAATTGCAACCAATAAGAATAGGTCTCCCCTATAAGTGGCTTATAAAGTTACGGTATTAATTCTAATACACTATTTAAAATCATCGTACATATCAATTAATACTTTAAAACAAGGATTATTATTAATTCACATATGGAATTTAAAATTATTAAATAATGAATTGTTATTCTAATAAGGGATGTAAAAATTTAGTGTTATTCATCTAACGTCTTTTAAATTGTCTCTCTTGAATAAGGGATATATTTTGTAAAGAGCACTAAAGATATTTAATGCATTACTACGCTCACATTTGAGTTCCCAATGACCATTTTCCCGTCAGGAGTCATTCTTAGGTCAAGCTCAAGTTTGTAGTTTTTATTTTGTTCGCATCCTTCAGTCGTATCATGGCATTTGTTTGGAGCATGGTCAGGCTGCGGTATGTCTTTGTAAGAGCAGTCGTCCGTCAACTCGGTCAGTGCGTCGTCGATCACCTTGAGGTTGGTGGCCAATTGAGACAGTCTTCGTATGAGGAACTTGCAGTCTGATTGACAAAAAGGGGAGGACGTCGGTTGCGCGCATATCTCTGCCGCAAACACAGCGACCATGGAACAGTTCGCGTTGTGATCGCATGAGGACTCGAACTCTTTCCTGAATGCATCTGTTCTTTTCTGGATAAGTAACGACGAGAAATCGTTTGCTTCTGTTGGAAGTAGCAAATGCGATAACACTATGGCGAAAAGTAGTTTAAAGTACATTTTGAAAGAAATATTATTTCTTTAATACGGAGCCTAATCTAACCCAAAACGTTCATGCCTTTGGGTGTCTGAGAAGACGATTGAATCTTATATTTATGTAAAAAAATATCTCTTTTAAAATCTACTCGATGTAATTCGATACTTGGATTAATGGAAATGTAATCTTTGAGATAGAGAACCAATAAAAAATGCTGCGCTTCGAAAATCGATGGTCTAAAATAAATCATTGATGTTTAAATAAAACAAGTTGGCAAGCTTGCTAAAATAAACCTCTCCTCAGAAGAATTTACTCTTGGGCGTATTAACTACTGGACACGGCACCCAACGATATTGCACCATATTCAAAGCGTCGACCTAAAAAACATGATCCCGGTGCTATCGCAATCAGTAGAATATTTTTTATTATAATTATAAAAAATATTACAGAAGTTATTGCCTTTTACACATTTTAAATATCAATAGAACAGAAAACCAACTTTAGACCCAAAACAAAAAAGCAACAAATATGAGAAATAGAAAATACAAAATTTACAATTATTAGAACGCTCACGAAACGTAATTTATACGTGCGAAAACATATTTTAAAGACAAAAACCAACCTATTGCATTAAAGGTCTTAAACAATTTAACATAACGGAAATCAAATTTAAAGCGAAAACAAAAACTATAAGTGCAATCACTAATAAACACTGCATGGGCTCATGACGACAACCCAACGAAGTCGATAAAAATCAATGCAAATAAAGAATCGTAGACATGAATTCTCTCCCACATTATCAACACTTTCCATAGACGAAATATAACAAGAAAAATAACCAATAGAAAAATATATAATAATAAACGAACCAACGGCGGAAATTAGGGCAGACCACCCTACATTCATCAGGGAGGTTAAACATTAAATTAAAACCACAACACCCGCCGGGTGTAGTGGCTCACTCCTGTTATCCCAGGCGTCCGGGAGGCAGAGTTTGTGGATGGCCGTGTGAGGACGACCACCAATTCCCCAACGATTGGTCGGCATACTTCCGCCACGGGTGTCCCCACCCCTGTCCCCACGTATCCCCCCGTTGGCGTGGCCGTTACACATATCTCGCCCTGATTAATCAGATATTGAGTGCTGGTGTCTAAGGCCTTGGGTCGACACCGATGTGTGGATGTCAAAAAAAAACACACAACACCCACTTCTTGTACAATAAAAGTTTGACTTTTATTGTACAAGAAGTGGGTGTTGTGGTTTTAATTTATCTTATGTACAATTGTCTCTATCAATTGTAAAGGTTAAACATTTATTTAATGAAAATAACTTAATTTTTACATAATTTTGTTAATATTTCTTTATAATGCCTGAACTAACGTCGAAGTCTGAAACCCAAGGGTAAGGGTGGCCGAGGTGTAACACACCTAACTATCCTTCCCAAAACCTATACCCAAGGAAAACTATAATTTTGCAACGCTTTGTTGCTAAGACTGTGATAAAAGTAAAATTATATAAATAAAAAATTGAAAGTGACGTTGCTATTTAAAATAATAAAAACTTTATTATTCGACGTAAACGGCCAATTCACAACCGGTAAGGAAAAATTATTTTATTTCTTAAAGTTTAAGACTATGTTTGACACTAGTAATTACCAAGATTAAGAAATTCCGAAACTATTCAGCATCGTAATAAAACATATTTAAGATTAAATAACCACTGGATCAACTTTCCTAAAGCGAAAAATTTCTCCAGGAAACAATTCTGAGGCCAACTATATCCTAGGTAAATAAAAATCCCCATAACCTTGAGGGTATATATGACCGCGACGAACTGTCCTCTGGGTGAAAATATCATCAAAACAGCTTTGGGAAAACTATCTTCAAGACTACTTAACTCCAACTGTTTTACCCCGAATTAATTACCATCTTGACCATAATCCATATTTACAAGTCAAACTTTTTCCAAGTTAATCTATCTTTGGGACTTTTATCCTTGAGACTATATATCTCAAAGTTATACTTTCCCTGAGATTAAATTTCACTGCGAAAAACAATATCAGAGACCATATCTTTCGATATAAACTTTCTACGAGCCATACTGTGTCTGTGATAATCTATTCCCGCAAATAAATAACCGAATGGGAAACTAGTCTTAAGATTAAATATCCAATTTTCAAACTGTTGCTGAAATAAACGGGACCAAGAGTCAAATTCATTGCAAAACATATTCGTAATATATATATGCTTCTGTGGCTATGAATAAGCAACTTATGAAAAGGAAAATCTTAGCCCCACTCAGAAAAAAGGTGCACTTGAGAAACGATAAAAATAAGAAAAAATTGTTTGTCGAGTTATTCGCGTGTTTTTTCCTTGTATAAAATGTCCCGTACAAGGAAACTATGGGGAAATTGATACATTATGTATAAAGACTTAAAAAAGAAACCCTTAAGTTCCCGCACTATTTCTACAATGATGTTGTTAAACTGATGGAAAGTTGTATTTATTTTTTATAAAACAAATTGGATATAGCAAAACCGCACTTACTATGTATACCCATCCCCTCCCAATCTGGTCCGGTCGCTTCTTGATCACAGGGAATACCACATGATTGGCTGTGAAGCACCTATTTTTCCTATTTTTATAATATTATTAGTTTTCGTTATTCTTTTACTAAATAAAGCGAAACGTACTTTTAAAATTAACGTAGTCTAAATATTCTGTTATTTATAACTGAGATAATGGTCTTTGAATTATAAGTCTTTAATAGTAGTAGTTGCTAAAGATAATTAAGCCCTCGAAAATATTTTTCAATACTATGCTAACCAATGAATTTGTTGCCATCAGCAGTCATCCTCAGGTCAAGGTCGAGCTTGATGTTCTTATTTTGCTGGCTGGCTTTAGATCTGTCTTCGCATTTGGTCATATGATGATCGGATGCAGGTTTCTCTGTAAGAGCAGTCGTCCAGAAACTCGGTCAAAGTCTCGTGCATGAACTTGAGGTTGGTGACAAAATGAGAGTCTCAGGTACTTTTAAAACGACATTATAAATATATTCTATAAATTGGAGACTAACTTAACCATTCAAGAGTAGCAATGTTTGTTTTAAAGAAAGACCTATTTGGATTTTATTTAAAATTACATTTTCTTGAAAATCTGCATAACAAGCAGAATTACAGAATCTTAACACTCTCATGTATGGAAATGGGTAAATGTTATCTTACCGTTACTTTTTTTTATTTTATGAGAGCTGCGTACTATATCTTTCTTCTTACTTTGCTTATGTTTTCGCTTGGATACCGAAGCTTTGCATAATTCCTCTGAAAGTATGGTTTATAATAACAGTGACCTAAAAACCAACGTTCTTCTTTGAACTTTGTTTTTAAAGAAGTAAACGTTGGAAGAAAAGAGCGTTTACATTGAGAACGAAATGTTGTTGAAAAGAAGAAAAATCGTCGTTTGATAACTGCCACAAGAACTTAGGAAGACCTTATTTATTTTAATCCACTCGTCGGTAACACTACCGCTATCCTTTTACTTTATAATACCAAAGACGAAAGAACAGACCAGTGAGTTCGTACCTCTTGCTTTAGTCAATATATGTCCATGCAAAAATATAGAAACTAATTTTGACACTTTTGGCCATTATATTAATCCTGTGCAGTTACTTTTACGATTTTCTTGATAAAATGGAGACAAAGCAAGTGGGACATTGCCAGCCTCGACTGGTTTAATTAATAGTCAATAATATTGTTTGTCATGTTGGGGAATTTTTTACTGAGAGCTAGTAACGGAATGACGTCATCAGAAGAGGAAAATCTCCCCTTAGCGAAACGCTGTCAAAGGCTACGTGTGAAACGTTAACAAGTGGTTGTAAAACGGTGACGAAGCCCGAAATGTAGTCTGTCTTGTGAATAGCCCCCAGTTAAACTTTAACACGTTGAGAATATGAAGTGTTACTTTTATGTAACAATATTATATACTTATGATTTTATTTAACTAAAAGACGAAGATGGATACTTTTATCTTCAGAAAAATATTGTGTTCTTTTGTTTTAGGCCTACGTTATTTAGAGCACTGCCTTCTCTAATACTAGGCCTGTGGGTAAAAAAAAGAAGGGGGTATCAGTAACGGTTTCAAAACTGCCGCTAGATGGCGCATATCTGGGGATAAAAAAGGCGCTTAATTCAAAATTAGGGTTAAAAAACAAAGACAAAAATGTATTGGATAATAAAGTATTATATAATCTTAATACAAATAATAGTACAAACTATTATGATAATACTATAATTTATTAAATTTCTATTTTATTAAATATAAAAAATAATATGGCTTAAGTTTAGAAGAAAAATAATTCAACATAATTTGATATCACTGCAGTGGCGATATATTTATTTGGGATAAAATCAGGTCACAATGTTTATTACAGGTCTCAAAAATTAAGCAAGTTATTTAAAAACTATTTTAAAAAACAAGTTCAGGTCTCTTTAGTTTGAAAATGTCACAATGTAAAAATTTATATTTTAAATGATGAAGTGGTTTGGAATTAAATTTCTTTACACCTTGCTTTAGGTCAGTAAGATCTTTGCCGTAATTATCCAACAATGGGCGAACAAATTTGGCTAGTAAAATTTCACTGAGAATAACGTAACTACCACAGTCGCACTTGAGAGAGTTTGTGAAAAAGGGTTGAATGAAATGTATTAGGATCTTTAAAGATCCTTTTTTACAAACATAGGGCATTGCTTCTCTTACAAAGTCGGTAATAATACCTAAAATGTTAATCAAGTAATGACTAGGATACCTCAAGCCGCCTTAATCCAGAAAGTTAACTAAACTACAAACAGAAGAGTTCGATCTTGGTTGAGAAAGACGTCCGATACACATTTCACACTGGCTATTCTCACTATATACCCTCCAACTAAGGCTACAGCAGTATTACGTAATGAGAGCATACATGATTCTCGAGGATTCAAATTATTAATACGCAAAAGGATGTTCTTAACTATATTCGGAATTTCGTTTATCTTAGTATCTAGGTCACTAGCAGTGAGAGTCCTTCGGAAAGGCACCAGCGACTGGAATGCCTTTATAGTTGTATGAAAGTGTTCATTTTGTTCTGGCTGAGTGTACGCATTTCCAAATCTTGAAGGTTTAATAATTCCAATTTTAAGTGAGTTTTCTACAGCAGTGGTACAGGCCCTGGCATCCATCATGTCATTATAGCCACCTTTTGGACGAAGGTGGCTAAAAAACATTTCAATGGCATCACTAGAGAGCTTGCTAGTTAACACAAAATGCAAGTTTATTTCCAGCAGGTATTTTATGAGAGCGATAGTAGATTTTGTAGTTAGTATAACTGCTCCAAAAGTCTCTTCACTTAATTTTTCCTCTTTGAGGGTAGCATTTGTGTGTATCATCTCCATGATAGGGATGAACTCATTTTCAAGCCATTCCAACCTTCCATCCGTAACTTCGAAGAATGGTAATTTATTGTCATTTCTTGTGAAAATCCCTTGCTGTAGGCTACGAACATTGTGAATGTCGAACCATTTAGATACTAATTCCATATAATATATTGTAGCTTCTAAATCTTCTCGTTCAGTTTCATCACAGTAATTCAACTTCATTATAGTTTTCAGAGCCGCTGTCATTTCGGGTGGAAAAAAAACTGAATAGCCCTAAGGACATTCATTTTCTCTACATTTGTCGGAAAGACATGTTTTCGGGTTAAATTTCAATCAAGTTTAATAATATTATGTTTCTGAAGTGTATATAATCTTTCAACAAATGTGGATGAAATGATCAAACCTATTAAAATCCAGTATCTACCAAGAAAAAGGTTTCTAAGATTTTTTAATATGTGGCTTTGATCAAAAGCAAGGAACAGCTTTCGTTCTCTATCGTGCGGATGCTCAACCACTTGCTCTAGAATATACGTTTTTGATCACTTTTGGAAAGTAGATACATTTATTTTGGTATTGTTACCAACTAGACGGAGTACTTGAATCCCTTCATTTTCCACTTCCTCTATTAAATTGCACATCATTTTGTACTGACTTTCTCCGGTTAATTTCGAAACAAAAAATATGCCACTGGCATTCTGAAATCTGATGAAATGCTTTGGTAGTAGAAGCAGAGTAAATGGGTAGCTAAAGATTCACTCACTCCAAGCTCTTCTCTAGATACATCATTTTCACCAAAGAACAAATCAAGCTTCCGATCGTAAAGGCATTTTGCCTTTATTGGCATTTCATCAAATATCAATGATCCTAGTGATCTTTTTCTAATTTTTTGTATTCCTCTTTCAGTCTAAATTTGACTAGTGAAGTTACCCCCGTTTCACCTGATGTACTCCCAAGGTAGCGTTTATTTGTCTTGGGGTGAGGCAAATTAAGTACTTATAAGCAGCGGGTGATTTCTGGTTCCACAGCACACTTACTCTTATTGTTGAATCTGTAAACTTTGCTTTTTTTTACCAAAGAAAAACAACTGCTCTGCTAAAATATTTGCCTTGAGACTTTCATTAACTATTGCATTGTTAATTTTTGTTATTTGCGGTAATACATTTTTTCCCAATACCGTAGTGTTACTTTTAAAATCTTTCAATTTTGCCTCAAGTTTTTGAGCACGTGCATGCGCTTTTTCTAAGTTTTTTAAGTTTGGCAATAATTCGTCCTTGTTTACGGGATGACGTTGGTTTGTTTGACTTTCTGTTTTGATTTATATTTGATACTTGAATACCAACATTTTGAGTATTAATAAAGTTGGGAGTTTCATAAGGAACTTGGTCAATTCTTGGAAAAGTACTAGGGGTTGGATCACAATTTAGCTGTATATCACAGTATTCTTGACTATGCACATCACGAATATCTTTCAAAACATTTTCGGCTTTTCGGGTTAACTTTTTTGGAGATAGTATATCAAGTATGATTTTCGATCTCTTCATTGAAGTTGGACTAATGTTTAAATCCGCTGACTCGATATGGTTTTCAAGAAATAATTTTTTTCCTGATATAGCACCATTATTGTTGCTCTGTTGGCTTTTAATAGTTAAGGCTTGAGTTTGTACAAGAGGTGATCTCTTCTGAGGAGTTTGAGATTTTGTTGGAGTATTTTCTTCTTGGTATAGCTTTGATTCCTTATTAACATTTGTGCAATTATGATTTTTCGAGACGGAAATATGACTAGGAATTAAAATAGGCTGATTCTTTGGATTGACTTTGGTGGGTGTGTTTTAAATATCTAGCTTTGATTTCTTAGCCAATGGCTCGCCATTAAAGACCGATGGAATGGCATTCGGTAATAATCTTTTTTTAATACTAGTTGAAATATTGAAGTCGCTATCTTTAAAATGTTTGCTGCAAATTCTTGAATTTTCATAGACTTTACATTTGAGAATATCTTGCCATTTTTCTCGTAGTTGCTTATTTTTGGGGAAATAATGGAGGCTTACTGTTGTGGTTTGACTTCCATCCTTTTTGCAACCCTGTATAATGCATACGTTAACCATTTTTCTTCTTTAGTTTCCACAGTTGAAAACAAAGTGTCTTTAATGAAAATAAATTTACATATTAGTTGGTTATTGCCAAGGCTTACACAAATAAAGTTTGATAATATCAATTAAATTCAATTTTTATTTAGTAGTATGCCTGTATAAATATTACGTATGCTTTTTATATATTTAAAAAATAAAATTTTATAAGAAATTGCAGAAATAACTGTGATTAAGCAGCGAGAAATTCATCAGCAAGCACAATCCGCCATTCCCTACAGAGTATCCGATTGCCTAGAAATTGCGCAACCCAAAATAAAAAACCTAGGAAAGCGTCCTTTAACGCAAAAACTTGTCAGATAGAAAATGTCAAAAAAAAATTGGCAGGGCCGTCATTTCTAGGCCTAGTATTAGATAAGGCAGTGTTAAGAGAGTTATTTTTTTAAATAGCTAATACCAAAAAAATCATTTAGGAAATTTGATACGCAGTAAATTATAATCGTGGTAGAGAATGAAACGGAAAACAGCCGATTAAGTCTGGCCTTGGCTGGAGAATATTATGAAAGACGACCGAGATCTCCAATTCCGTGTTCTTTCGTTAAAAATGTATTAGCTCCATTACCAAGAATTAAAAAAAGACAGTGCAATATCTGTAAGTGCCAGTGATAATGATATCGTTAATTGTTTTAAGTTCAAGGTAAGAAAGTCAGCCAAAAATGCTTTGTTTTTCGAATTTTAATACATTATATGTGTTTCGTATTGATAGATTGTTATAAATACAAATTAAAAAAGGATTTGATTTTGGTTACACCAATATTCCTATACCTGTTGAGCCTGTTGAGGCCACCCCACGACTAGTGTATATTCGCTTTATTGGGTAAAATACTTACTCTTGTCACTTTTATTTTGACAATTAGTTGTTCTTCTTACCAAAATTTCCAATTAAAATTAATTATTAGCCATTTTTATTACGGCGATAATTATAAATGGGTTTATGCAGGGGCTATGTGTAAAGGAATTATAATTTCCCACTTACAAACTACGTTGATACACAGTTGCCAGTTTAAAATGGCGGAGTCAATTTCGAAATTCAGTGAGGGACAACAACCATTCCCCATATTTTTGAAAATACGTTTGCTTTAGTCATAACGCTGTTATTTTTATTCCATTTCTATAAAGTTGTACGTTGACTACGTTAAGAAGTACAACTCGTGTATTGTGGTTTTTGACGGTTACGAGTCTGGCCCATCAACGAAAGATCACGTCCACGAACAACGAAAACAAAAAGCCCCAGGTATTTCAGTTTCGTTCGAGTTGGATATTAAAATTGAAATATCAAAGGATCAATTTCTAAATAATGACGAAAATAAACAGCTTTTATCACTCATCTAACTAAAACCTTCGCGAAGCTGTATGCACTGTATATATACACAATGCAGTTTCTGACGCCGATTACGACATAGTCATGGCCGCTGTTCAGTAATCGGAGCTACAGGTTACGGAACAAATTGGTGAAGATACCGACCTTCTGATACTACTTCTTGAGCATACAAATGAGGAAAGCAAAGATATACGTTTTAGAAGTGAACCAAAAAGTCAAGCTCAGAAATACAAAGTTTTCAGTATCAAAAATGTACAGGAAAAGTTAGGTAAAGAAGTTTGCCATAATATACTTTTCGTACACGCTTTTCTCGGATGTGATAAAACTTCTAGATTTTATGGCGTCGGAAAAGCACATGGATTAAAGTTACTAACAAAAAGTAAGATTTTCCGAGAACACGCTTCAATTTTCCGTGCACCGAAACGAAAACAAGACGATATAAAATTAACCTTTGAAAAATGTATGTTAGAGGTCTATTGTGGTCGAATGAACGAAGAAATTCATGAACTAACTACACCTAAAGTTTCGAATTTTCACAGAAAAGGTTGGAAAATCGAAAAAAGAAATAAACCTTGAATCCTTGCCTCCTACATTAAATGCGCTAAAGTATCATAGCTTCCGAGTTTACTAACAAGTCCAGTATTGGCTGGGAAATACGTTAAACCCTTTAGAATGGGGCTGGAAACTTGTTAATGATGTATTAACGCCAATAAAATCGAACGAATCCATGGCTCCAAGCTACCCCTTAAATGTCATTCGATGCGGCTGTAAAACTGACTGTTCGAATAACAAATGTTCATGTAGAAAAAACAATTTGGAGTGTAATATGGCATGCACCAATTGTAACAATATGTGTAAAAACTCTCCAATGGTCAACATGTTTGCTGAATAAAAAACTCGCCCAACTTGTTAACGGCTAAAGGTAGCGATATTTACTATAGAACCTTAATTATAGATAAGAACGTGAGCGTTCCAAAAATGTATTTGGTAATCAAATAAGTTACTCAGAACTTGAGCTACAGGCGAATAAGTACTTTTCACATAAAAAAGGGGCAAAAAGGGGGGGGAGGAAACAAGGTAGAGCGGCAACCCGTTTGTTATTAAAATCAGCGAATATTTTTCATCTAGAAGCAAAAATAACAAGTTCTCTTGCAATTTGTTCTAGGTCAAAACTTATATCGACTGTATGTGTTTCCATTGTCGTGGGGACTCACGAACTCTGCATTGAAGACGATGACTAAATAACACATTTTGCTTTATTTACTTCATCTAGTTTTATACACTAAAACTTTGGGGTGTAGCGTTTCCTTTAACAACTAATGTTATATAAAACCGATTTTGACAAGGTTTATACCATTGTATTAAGCACGACCAGACCCTTATTAAACTTAGTTTGTAGAAATTTTAAAAGTTAATTGTTAAAATTTGTTGACCTAAATCTAATAATGTTTAGCAAAAAACTGAAAAAATTAAATTTGACTTTATTTATTTTACTTAAACTTGGACATATAGAAACTGAACTGAAATAAGACTATAAAGCTCGTTTTGAAACCAAAAACATAAAAATCGAAGAAGTATTTCCAGAGATAAGTGCAATTCCGGTACGACAGCCATTTTCCAAGATGGTGGCGAAAGCCGGCGTCTGAGGCTTGGGGACTTTTGGGAGGTGGTATTCGACCCTAATCCCTTTCGATTCTGATATTTTCGGCAATAGCATATTTTTTTTCACTTATCTACCCTGTACTATATGTAATTATCTAAATTTCAACGTAACCGCTAAACTACCTTGTAAAGTCATATCGAAATTTTGTATAATATTTGCATAAGTATATTATCCTTTCGTTACACGAGCTGGCGCGCAGCGCGCGAAATAATAAGAAAACAAATCAGTCTCGCATTAAAATCGTTTGTAAAACGTTTTATTTATTCCTTCGGTGAAAAAAGTAGGCTTAGCGAGATTCAAATTAAACAAAGTTAACGTAATTTTTGAGCGTTCATTTGTAGAGGTATTTGGTCCCACAGAAATATCCATCCCTGAAATTCATACCGGACTGTACATCAGTGGGAAACTGGTTCAAAATCCCAACACCGTGCAAGCATCAGACGTGCAAGTATCGACCTGGGTCCAGCAACGAATAAAATCTATAGAGTTCTTCGCCGTAAAAGTTTCATCCATACCGAACAACCCTCTACCAAGCGCTACATGACGCATACATGGAACGCCGATTAGAGCTCTGCATCTCGATTTTGGATACTTATTTATTTATTTATTTATTTATTTGAAAGAAGAAAAGATACAGATCGTTAAGCTAGTTATAGCTTGTGTACAATCTTGCAGTACCCGACAGCAGAGCGTAGAAATTCAAAAGACATAATAGAAGGATATGTAAAATTTTGATTAAAGAAGAAACTACGCGGAAGCACAAAATGGGTTTAAGATAAAAAAAAAAACAGAACAAAATTAAAAAAAAATAAAAAAATTAAAAAACCGTGTTGAATCATGAGGCTAATACAACAAAACAAGACAAAACTGGACAAAACTGGCCAGTCGAACAAAGAGGGAGTCTACAACATTCTTTGACAGAGGTGATTCCGAACCAGACGACGCACAGCGCAACGGGATTGACAAGCCAGCACTTTTTTAGGTAAGGAGTTCCAGAGTTCGATAGTTCGGAATGAGAAGTGCCATTGTCGAACAGACGTCTTAACACGAGGTTTGACGATCTTGGCATCATGGCCCCTGGTCCTACGGAGGGCATCAAACGTGAAAAAGTTCTCAGGATTCAAAGCGGATTTCCCAGCCCAGATGTTCCAGACTTGGATAATGTCCTTTAAAGCGTGGCGTGTCGTTGGAGAATCGACATTGAGCACTCTATTTCTGGCGTCAGGAGAAAGTTTCTCCAGGCCCCTGGTGAGTTTTGTAAAGCGGTTGTGTGCCTTCACTAACCGATCCTGGTCCCCCAACAAAGGAGGGCTCCACACTTCTGACGCGAAGTTTATGTGAGGGAGGACTAGTGCAGTGTAGAGTGTGCGCATTAGCCGTGGAGAACGAAAATAAAAGTTTCTTCTTCTTCGATGAAAACTCTGATTTTCATTGTCTACCCTTTATCTCTGACGAGGAGCTGATCACTACGCGCAATCAATGTACAGCCTTCCCGAAAAGAGTACGTAATCTCGGCGTGTTCTTCGCGTACTCTGCATAATCTGCGTAATCCCCGTAATCTTTTCGTAATCCCCGTAATATTCGCGTTTTCCGCGTAATATTTGCGTAATCACCGTAATATTTGCGTAATCCCAGTAATATTCGCGTTTTCCGCGTAATATTTGCGTAATCACCGTAATCTTTGCGTAATCCCCGTAATATTCGCGTTTTCCGCGTAATATTTGCGTAATCAACGTAATCTTTGCGTAATCCCCGTAATCTTTGCGTAATCCTCGTAATATTTGCGTTTTCCGCTTAATATTTGCGTAATCCCCGTAATTTTTTCGTAATCCCCGTAATATTCGCGTTTTCCGCGTAATATTTGCGTAATCACCCTAATCTTTGCGTAATCCCCGTAATATTCGCGTAATCACCGTAATCTTTGCGTAATCCCCGTAATCCCCGCGTAATCCCCGTAATATTCGCGTTTTCCGCGTAATATTTGCGTAATCCCCGTAATCCCCGTAATATTTGCGTAATCCCCGTAATCCCCGTAATATTTGCGTAATGCCCGTAATATTCGCGTTTTCCGCATAATATTTGCGTAACCCCCGTAATGTGTGCGTAATCCCCGTAATATTCGCGTTTTCCGCGTAATATTTGCGTAATCACCGTAATCTTTGCGTAATCCCCGTAATATTCGCGTTTTCCGCGTAATATTTGCGTAATCCCCGTAATCCCCGTAATCTTTACGTAATCCCCGTAATATTCGCGTCTTCGGCGTAATATTTGCGTAATCCCCGTAATCCCCGTAATATTCGCGTCTTCCGCGTAATATTTGCGTAATCCCCGTAATATTCGCGTTCTCCGCGTAATATTTGCGTAATCACCGTAATCTTTGCGTAATCCCCGTAATTTTCACGTAATCCCCGTAATCTTTGCGTAATCCCCGTAATATTCGCGTTTTCCGCGTAATATTTGCGTAATCCCCGTAATCTTTACGTAATCCCCGTAATATTCGCGTAATCACCGTAATCTTTGCGTAATGCCCGTAATATTCGCGTAATCACCGTAATCTTTGCGTAATCCTCGTAATATTCGCGTTTTCCGCCTAATATTTGCGTAATCACCGTAATCTTTGCGTAATCCCCGTAATATTCGCGTTTTCCGCGTAATATTTGCGTAATCACCGTAATCTTTGCGTAATCCTCGTAATATTCGCGTTTTCCGCATAATATTTGCGTAATCACCGTAATATTTGCGTAACCACCGTAATCTTTGCGTAATCACCGTAATCTTCACGTACTCCGCGTAACATTTACGTCATCCCCGTAATCTTTGTAAAATCCGCGTTATCTTTGCGTAATTACCGTAATATTTGCGTAATCACCGTAATATTTGCGTAACCACCGTAATCTTTGCGTAATCACCGTAATCTTCACGTACTCCGCGTAACATTTACGTCATCCCCGTAATCTTTGTAAAATCCGCGTTATCTTTGTGTAATCCCAGATTGGATTGAGCAATCCCTCGGTGTTTGAAGAATATTAATTTTCGAGGGTTGGGCCATTTAACCACGTAAGCACTCACTGGGGATTTCCGCGTCACCACCAGCAGCAATTTCGATTTAATGTTTAGGCAGGTCTGGCAGACGACAACCTTATTGATCCATTATTTCTTCCAAACCACGTAAATGATCACAATTACTAAGCTTTAATTCAAAACAAGCTAGCGGAGGAATTGGGCAACATTCCGTTGGACGATTTCAGACGCCAATGGTACAAGAACCATAGTGCTCCAGCTCATTAAGAACGAAATGTTATGAATTATCTAAACGCCAAATTTCCAGATTAATTGTTGGATTGGTTAAAATCGTCCGGTAAGATAGCCTCCACGTTCAAATGACCTAACACCACTCGACCATACCCCAAAGCACTTCATAACCCCCACCCCCCGTATACCAGACACCTTTGCAGATGATAAATAATTTCGACGACGAATTTAGCTAGTACAGACATTTCGTATCATGATTTATTGCAGCCGACGGCGGAATAATTAAACCATTTTTGTAATTATATTTAAGTTTTATTCATTATTTATTTGTAACATTATTTGAATATTTCAAAGTTCAGAAATAAACTTTGTTGTGGTCCTCAATTAAATTTTGGAGCAAATTTACATAAAATCGTTGGCCTCCTGAATATCCAATGTTTTCGTAAAAAAATAAGCCTATAATTAGCTAATAAAATTTATTTGTAAGTTCTTAAGAACAAAGTTATCATTGGTAATATATTTAATCAGTGAAAAGGCAAAGAAAAAATTATTCTAGCTGATTATTGCAAAAGTTATTGAGGTAAGCTGAAGAACATTTCAGTTACTTATAATTGTTAATTACTTAAAAAGTTTTCAGCAAAAATTGGTATACAATTTTAAGCCAAACCATAATGACAGTATAAAATATGATGACACTGAATCATCCAGTGCTTTGTAATTTCGATTGCATTTGCTAATAACGTACTAGGCGTTCTTCATAAGTCTATGATATTGTTTCATAAGTTTGTAACTTTGGGGACCATTTAACTAAGAGCTAGTAACGAACGGACGTCATCACCAGAAGAAAATCTCCCCCTAGTGAGGCGCTGTCAAAAGCTACGTGTGACTCGTTGGAAAGCGAACTCAAAACTTTTGCTTGTGAAGAATAGGAAGTGTTACATTTATGTAAATTATTATACTTTTATTGTTCTTTAACAAGGGACGTAAACAATGTCAAACCATCTAGTTCCGTGTACGTTTTAAAATGATAAATGCAGACTGTTTTTGGCAGCGCTCAGTAACATAGAACATGAAAGTGATTATTGACAATTCTATTATTTTCAAAGTTCATTTTAACAGGTGTAGAAAAATTTGTAGTAAGAAGGACCAAACCAAATACCGATAGCGTTGGAGGGTGCTTGAGAGGTGTGCTCGATTTCGAGGTATTTAGCTAGAATTATTGCACTGAACGGTTCATCAGACCTCCTTTTGCTACGGTCCGAGCTTGAAGATCCGTATTTTCTCCAAACTGCGCTCGACATGTCTTGGGTATCTTTGGACCCCCGGAATAATTTCCACGGCTCGTAATCGAGGATAATTGAGTCAAGGTAATGTAGCGCGTTTGTGGGAATGCATCGCTCGATATTGGAATAAATGACCATGACATTTTTGCCGCGATAATTCTTAACGTATAATGCTCCGGGAATGTTGGTGCCAACGCAAACCCAGCAGTTGGTATTAATTCCGCGAAATTTGTATTCCTTCGCCTCATTCTGCACAATGACGCCGAAAGTATAATAATCGTAAGATTTTTCCAAAAAAGATCTTATTTTGGGAGCTAACTCTGCATTACTTCCGCCGATCTGGAGTAAGTCTTTCACGTCATTTTCCAACTGTTTGCTAATGGCGTACTTTGGAATGACGTTGTCGTAGGCTTCTTTTATCTTTTGGGTAATCGTTACCAGCTTCGGTTCGAGGTCTTTCGCCATGTGTTGAATGTCGTCTTTTGTAACTCCAGCTTCCATCGCGAAACATTTCAGCTCAGCCGACATGGCGCGAATACTGAAAGCAAAATAATAACGAAACAAATTAAATTAAATATAACCAAATGAAAATTAATAAGCTACAGAGGTGAATAGTGTGGCTGTTTAAATACAAAATTATTTTTTATGCGCTAAAATTTAAAATATTACCGCCTTTTAAATATTGACATAAAAAAACATTATTTTAAGTTAAGAATTCGAAAACACATTTACCCTCTACTTTCGGGGGTAAGTAGTAATGGCCGTGCGGCCAGACGTTTTACCCCAACTTTCGGGTAAATAGTTGAGGCTTGGATTATGGCTATTTACCCTCGCCTTTTGGGGGTAAATAGCGGGCAGATCTTTTACCCCCGTAAGTCGGAGATACGCAATCTCGATGGTTAATAGTTTGTTCCGCGCCATGGTTGCTATTTACCCCCAACTTTAAGTGCTCGGGCTTAATTATCTTACACCGCGCGTAAAAAGCTGTTTTACCCCAACCAGAATGAAGCCCAGAAAGTCGGGGGCAAATAGTAACATCGAATGTTGCCTTTAATTTTCACCCCCCCCCCAAAATGATTAATATCTCAGTTTCGGTGGGAAAGAAAGAGTTCGCCGGGCGTATCATGCTATTTACCCCCGAAAAATGGGGCTTTCATTTTCAATGACAATTTGTCCCGATAATAAGAGAAGTCTCTAAAGTTCGAAACTTTTCATTATAATTGCTATTAGAATTGAAATTAATTGTTTATTACATTCAAGAGAAGTAACTTCATCATCTGTAATTATGTGATTGTCTGTTCCAGGGGCTATAGAGATATCAAATATCAGGAAATGTGAATTTTCTTCTAAATATACGTAACAAACCTTTGTCACCTTAATAAACTACCTCTTTAAATGTGTTTTAAAAAATGTGTTACAAAAAATATCACGAAATATGATATGTCTTCAGTTTGAATTATGTTTCGGATGATAAAATACGCGAAAAAGTAGATTAGTCCAGAATTAAAAGGGATAATATAGCTAAATCCTAAACAAAATTGAAGAAATTTAAAAATTTACTACTAACTCGTACCGATTGGTCTTCGAGCAAACAAAAAACGCGAAACTTGGATCAAATAGATCTTCGAGTAAAAAACTAAATTACAAGCCAGAAATTCCAACTGTAGACTTTCTTTAGACTTTTATAGACTACCCTAATTGTCTCTTTTAATAAAGGTATGTTCCCATTTATCCCAATTTTACCTTCTCCCAAAGTTATCAGTTCTCCCAAAAACATGGTGTCCCATTTGTCCCAATTCCATTTCTCCGAACCGGAGTTCATTTAACCGAAAAATATGTATTCCCATTTTTCCCAACGATCAAGTTTCCCAAAAAAATTGATTCCCATTCCTCCCAACGATCAATATTCCCAAAAAAATGGATTCCCCTTTCTCCCAATCATTATTTTCCAAAGAAGACGGCAGTTGAGTCCAGCCCTTTGGAATCGGTAAACAAAGTAAGTTTACCGTTTTGTGAATATGTGAATTGACTTGGCGTTAGGTTAGGTTAGGTAAGGTTAGGTTAGGTTAGGTTAGGTTAGATTAGGTTAGGTTAGATTAGGTTAGGTTATGTTTACCATATTCATAGTATTGTGGTGAACATTTTATCACTTGAAAGTATAATTTGGGTTATTTCTTTTGTTAGTAGGCATATCCTAATTGTAGTAATATAAAGAATTACTTTGACTTATTTCATGTAATATATATTTTTATGGGGATTCGATGTAAAATGAAATGGGCTAAATTTGATGTACTTGCAAATTCAAATAAAACTTAGATTCATGTTTATACCAAGTGAAATTTTGGGACAAATGGGATTTGGGATAACTATTTTGGGACAAATGGGATTGGGACAAATAGGATTGGGGGAAATGGGATTGGGAGAAACGGGAATTGGGAGAAATGGGATTGGGAGAAATTGGAATTGGGAGAACTATTTTGGGCGAAATGGGGGTAAACCTTAATAAATATAAAACCGTGACAAGACGAACCAAAAAAATCATGTTATCTATAATTAATCCTTTGTCAACTAAATATATAATATCAAATTTTGGCCTTTATATACAACCCGTATCACTGGATAGAAAATCAATAATAAAATGGAGATGAAATTGGTTCTAATTTCACGTAATATAAATAATATAAACTATTTACCGCTAAAAAGCCAAGCCCCGACTTTTGGGAGTAGATTGCATACTACACTCTGCCAAAACTATTTACCACCGAAACAGTAAAAACCAAAATTTATGGGGGAAATTAGCCTTTTACGCCTGATACTACTATTTGCCCCCGATATTCTAGGCTTTTTTCAAGCCAGGGTTAAATAGTTTCGATCGCGCGGTTGAAGCTATTTACCCACGGGAATACACGATCGAGGGTAATTAGCAACGATAGCGCGGAACAGACTAATTACCCCCGAAATTGCTTAGCCTGGCTATTGGGGGTAAATAGCTTGATCCGCGCGGTCGATGCTCATTGCCCCCGAAAGTTGGGGGTAAATAGCAACGACCCCGAAAATATATACCTTTTTCAAACTGTATTTTGGTAAAAAAAGGCAGCAAACACGGAGAAGCGGAGGAAGCTATCTTGCAACATTTTCAAGTTGACTTAAAAAAATATCGTTCCTCAAAAATAAGTCTTCGCTATCCTCACGCTCTAAATCAATTTAAAGGTCTACATAATCATTTGGACCATTTAGGACGAATATGAGGTATTTTATCTCTGTATGTCACGTGACTCAGTCGTTCTACTGCTCATTGCAAAACCCATAAATATGTAGAACCACCCCTAAAATATTAAAAATTCTGCTTTTCTTTAATTCCATTGTTAAGAAACGTTTCGGGACTTTAATATGCAAAAAACGAACTAAGTACTTCAAAGGGTTTTAAGATACACGATTTTTAGCCCCTTAAACGAAACACTTTTGTCTGCTTACCTGTTGACAAGGGCTACGTTTCCCAGCTCCTCCATAAATTCATTGCGATGGAAATCGTACATTTGGGCGAGATCCATCAACGATCTGCTGTTGAAAATATATAAAAAGTACTCCACCAGGGAACTACCCGAAATCTTTCCACATGCTTTGTAAACGTCTCGCTTCATACCAGGTGTCGGATTGGAAGCGTATCTCTTAAAGCTCGACTCCACGTTTTGTAATTGAACGATCATGTCTGTTATTTTGCTGTCTTGCAATTCTTTGCGAATTACATACTCTAGTTTATTAATTTTGCGTAAAATTAACTCCGTATTCTCTTCCAGAATCTAAATAAAAATAAAAATTAAAGAATATTAAAAAAGGGTGTCAAAATTTTCGACCTTATAAAATATAGCGCCCTCTGCCTTAATATCCGTCAACTAAATATGTGAAGTAATAGCAGATGACCTTTTGAATTGAACTTTCAGCTGTAGTGCAGAGAGAATATTGAACGAGCAGTGAGCTTTAATATATATTAAATTTAAAGTCCGATAGTTAGGTGGCCCTACTTGTGAAAAAAAATTAAACAACGCACGAGGCCTATCAACATCTGATTGGATCTAGTAAATCCTAGATTTGGTCTACATAAAATCACAAGATTATTAAAGAGTTTCCGCTATATTTACAAATGGTTAGCAACGTCTGTATAAGAAGTTATATTTTATATTTATGTTAACTTACGCTCATGAGGCATTTTATATTCGTCAACGAAGAACGGAATTTACTATTAGTTTTAATTGACATTTTCGAGGTTGCTAATTTTTAATTTGGGGGATGGGAAGATAAGGCAGAACTCAGAACTCAGTGTTTATAAATTTAAACGGAATGGACGCTTCAATAAAAGATACTCGGCTTTTACTCCCCTCTCCAAATTCATCTAAGAAGGAGCTTTTTTTCCGGTCGGTCGGTTAAACGGTTAGAATGGCTAGCCAAAAAGTTATATTTAAGCCACTGGAGACGCGTTTTTACCCTCATGAGAATTTTGCGTTAGATAAGAAACGCGTCGGCTCACGTGTATAAGGAACATACTAATGTTAATTTTCGATAATATATTTGAAGGTAAAATATATAATGTTACTAAAACTAAGTATAATAAGATAATATTATTTTTATGGTATAAATAATTAAAATTATATGTAATAGTTTTATAATACCGGGCAATTTTAAAGCTTCTCATGGAGGCAGAGTTAATTCATTTCGTATAAAATTACTAAACTAAACTTTTGCAGTACGGTATGCAACAAGTGTTTCCTTTTAACCAGGTAACATTTTCGGTATGTTAAGGCTTAGCAAAAAACCGATGTTACGTCAAGAAGGATACCTATACTCCTTTGTTACGTTCGAGAAAGTTTCCAGCTTTCTAATATTTCAACAAGCACTATATAAATAATAACTTATGAGTCCTGGCTGTCGGAAATATAACTTCTTTGCAATTTCTGGGAAGATGTTTTATTTAAGCGCCTATTGGAAAGTTTAAAACAAAATGCATGTTATGAAAATCGGCTTACTCTGAGGCTGGACATGATAGCTTCGTGTTTCTCGTCTGGTCCGTCCGGAATGAAAAAAAGAACCACTTGGAAGGCAATTCCGACAGGACCCAGAACGCTAGCGATGTTCTTGGCGATTGGAAGGAAATCTTGCAGTTTCTTGTTGCCCAAAGCGTCTTTTACCTTTCCGAGAACCTTCGAAGCGGTTTCGATGTCTTTTTTGTATTTCGTCAAATCCACTGTTCCCCGAAGTGGCTCAGTTCTCATTGGTCCTCTGGCCCTCGGTGATAAATGGAAAGGGGCGTATTCCGGTTCCACGCACAAAGCAGAGCTCTGTTAATGATATGGTGCTCAAAAATTTAAATTTCGCGTAGTATAACTGCACTTGTTTTATAACAACTTATTAATAATGAGATCATGAGTAATGTAAAGCCAATTTTTTGACACGTACATGTACTACTGATTATCTGTTTATAACTAAAACTAAGACAGTTATCGTGATACGCAGATTTGAGGCCGTCGGAAAGAAAATGTAATAGAATAGAATAGGTAAAACAATACAGGATTTTAAGCGACTAAAATTAGAAAGGGTCCAATTTTTTTGTTTATTTTAGCCCAGTGGTTATCGAAACCTCCCCACAAACTAAATGTTGATTATTCCAAAAATTATAATTAATTTAGGGCTAGAGACGACGAAGCTTGCGATAATGGTAGTGAAAGCTATTTAAGCTTATAGCTCAGTTTTTGATAAAATGATATCTCTATATGAGTGATTTCATTGGTCTATAGAGATAAGCTACTTTTTTATTAATATCATTACTGTTATCACATTCTTTCCAGTTGAGATATGAATTAAAATGAACAGGCAAAGTGACCTTACCTGTAAGAGTACCCCCGACTGAGTACAAAACTGAATAGCCTTTCCTCCGTATCGTTCTCCGTAAACCGAGTCGCAAGGAGCTGTGGACACTTCTCCCGCTAAAATCGTCTCACTTTCTCCAACAGAGCATCTCGACGGTTCGTGGCTTTCGATGTTAACTTCGTTCCCAGGTTCACTCGCGAGTGGCTCATTCTTGGTGTTCTAAGGCAAATACATTTCATACTCTGAATCCACCTTGGAACTTGAGTCGTCAATATCTCAAATTTTACATTATTTAATACAAGTTTAATTAATTAAGCTACAAGTGTCACTCTAACATAAAATATCGTAAAAATAATAATAATAACTAAAATGTATTAGTCATTATTTTACAATAAATGCATAGAATAACGAAATTAGTTTTCCCGTTTTAAAATAAAACTATGTATTTAATGTGCAATAAGAGGTAATTACTTTTACTTTAAGTTAATACATGTTTATAGAGTTTTGCTCTAGTTTTAGGAAAGCATGCATTTGCGACAAAACATTCACCTCGGTTTCTGTTGCATTTGCGCTAAACTTTTCCACCCCTTCATCTGTATTTTGAATCTGGATGAAATGAAAGCCATTAGTCATATTTAGAAAAATTGCAACCAATATGAAAAGGTCTTCCCTATTTACGGTATAAATGGTAATCCACTATTTTAAATCATTGTACATATCAATTAATACTTTAAAACAAGGATTATTACAATTTAACATATTGAGTTTAATATTATTAAATAAAAAAATGTTATCCTAATTAGGGTTGTTAAGATTTATTGTTATTCATCTAACGAGGAAGTCTTTTAAATTGTCTCTCTGGAATAAGGGATATATTTTGTAAAGAGCACTAAAGATATTTAATGCACTACTACGCTCACATTTGAGTTCCCAATGACCATTTTCCCGTCAGGAGTCATTCTTAGGTCAAGCTCAAGTTTGTAGTTTTTATTTTGTTCGCATCCTTCAGTCGTATCATGGCATTTGTTTGGAGCATGGTCAGGCTGCGGTATGTCTTTGTAAGAGCAGTCGTCCGTCAACTCGGTCAGTGCGTCGTCGATCACCTTGAGGTTGGTGGCCAATTGAGACAGTCTTCGTATGAGGAACTTGCAGTCTGATTGACAAAAAGGGGAGGACGTCGGTTGCGCGCATATCTCTGCCGCAAACACAGCGACCATGGAACAGTTCGCGTTGTGATCGCATGAGGACTCGAACTCTCTCCTGAATGCATCTGTTCTTTTCTGGATAAGTAACGACGAGAAATCGTTTGCTTCTGTTGGAAGTAGCAAATGCGATAACACTATGGCGAAAAGTAGTTTAAAGTACATTTTTAAAGTAATATTATTTCTTTAATAAGGAGACTAATCTAACCCAAAACGTTCATGCCTTTGGGTGTCTGAGAAAACGATTGAATCTGATATTTATATAAAAAAATATATCTTTTAAAATCTACTCGATGCAATTCGATACTTGGATTGATAGAAATATTATCTTTGAGATAGAGAACAAATAAAATGCCGTTGAGATTCGGAAATCAATAGTCTAAAATAAATCATTGCGGTTTAAATAAAACAAGTTGGCAAGCTTGCCAAAATATACCTCTCCTCGGAAGAATTTACTCTTGGGCGTATTAGCTACTGGACAGGGCACCCAACATTATTTCGCAATTTTCAAAGCGTCCACCAAAAAACATAATCCCGGTGCTATCGCATCCAGTAGAATATTTTTTATTATAATTATAATAAATATTATTACTTTAAGCAAATTTCAAATATCAATAGAACAGAAAACCAACTTTAGACCAAAAACGTTATGAAATTAACAAAGCAACAAAAATGAGAAATAGAAAATACAAAATTAACATTTATTAGAACGCTCACGAAACGTAATTTATACGTGCGAAAAATATTTTAAACACAAAAACCAACCCATTACATTAAATAATTTAACAAATATGGAAATCAAATTTAAAGCGAAAACAAAAACTATAAGTGAAATCCCTAATAAAAACGGCATGGGCTCATGACGACAGCCCAACGAAGCCGATAAAAATCAATGCAAATAAAAAATCGTAGATATGAATTCTCCCCCACATTATCAACACTTTCCATAGACGATATATAACAAGAAAAATAATCAATAGAAAAATATATAATAATAACCCAACCAAGAAACAAGTTAATTAAAATACTTGGGAATCAACAAAAAGTCAATCGAAATACCCACAGTAATAAACCTTGTATTAGCAGATATATGCAATAACAAATATATAATAATAACCCAATCAAACAACAAGGTAATTCAAATACTTAGAAATCCAGAAGATAACAATCCATATACCCACGGTAATGAAAATTGAAATAGAAAAAAGCAAAAACACTTTACCGTTAACAATTCCCGGCTTATAACGCATAAAAAACCCTTAACTGAATAGTGAACGCTAATCAACAGCGCATATCTCAAAATAAATAAAACCAACGTAACCACATTAATGAAAATGTATCACACATTTAAAGCCGATAAGAAAACACTTGAAATAAATTACAAAGTTAGGAGTAAAGTAAGCAAACCGAAAAGTGCGCGTTCTATACCACTTAAAATTGTATTCATAAATGACCCTTAAAGGTTCAAAAGTACCGATAGATCAAAAAACTAACTAACGTCGTAAGTGGACCACCCCTATGTCCCCTCGGAGAGGAAAAAATAGCGCCGAGAAAATAATGTAATTATTATTAGTTTAAATTAACAATTTATATGTAGATTAGGGTTTGAAATGTTAAGTAATATTTATAATTGGCTCAAATTTTATAGAGATTAAAATAACAAATAATGACAGAGCGATTTCCTCATAGGGAAATACAATATTATGTTGACTTCCCAAAATTGATACGAAAAGATAATATGCTTCATATTTTCAACATTATCTAAAAACCAAACCACAGAAAAGTATCTCTTTAGTGTCAAACCGCGAAGTATTTAAAATTAATCACAGCTTAAAATGTACCTCGTCCACTCCGCTTAAAATTAGATTATATCCTTCTTAAAATTACAATGCGTAGCGCATTCTCTTCGGTTGTCTGGTTCTTATAAAGTGTTGGAAAAATGTAGAGATGAAATTTGATATACCGTAAATTATGGATAGATAATTTTCATCAAGTAACTTACCAGATACTTACTTACTTATTGATTCCAGATGGCCTTGCTCTGACAAGCTTATTTTTGATATTATTTAAGGGTCAGGGCAATTATTAAGATAAATGTTTTTAATTTTATTTTTATCCAGCTCATAGGCCAGAGTAAAGAATGAGATCGCGATGTTTCTGAATTTTTCAGGACCAAGTGTTCGTGGATTGAAATTGGCACTTATTTCATTGACGTAGGATACTGTTATGTTAGAGAGGTTGGATTAAACATGATTCATTATTTTAGTTTAAAATAGTCGAAACTTGGGCTATATTAAAACCAGAGCCTTAATGAGTAATTAGGTGGCATCACAGATCAAATTTAGCGTTCGGAACAATAAAATATAACTGTACATGAACTCATTATCTCATGAAATAACATTCAACATTAAGCGACATTGTATGTATGTGAAGCCTCAGTTTCTGTCAAAAGAATCGCTTTGTTTTGACTTCATAGAAAGAAATAAATGCTGTTCAACCGGAGGCGAATAAAAACGTGCACGCTTCAAATCATTGACTTTTATTTTAAGCAGGTGGTGTTCGCAAAACGAGTTGATGTAATGACGAGTTGTTACATGTTTAGAACCGTTGAAACCCTAATCCTTTACAAATTTTGTTAAACGATGTAAGTTGCGAGAACAATATCTAAAGTGTGACTTAAATTGCTTATAGGAGAAAAGGAGTACTTAGTCTTCTGAGTAGATATTTATCTTCTAGTTAAATAATAGACCATTAATAAATATTAAATTGGTGGTTTTTTCCGGTATGCATTCTGCCTGATTGAAACCTTGAAAAACAGGGGGAGTGTGTCCTGGAGTATAAGCGATTATAGCCATCTTGAAAAAAGGCTGACCAACCATCTATGACGTTTCGTTTTAAACTTAAGAACCAGATCATTTTTTATTGGATAGCAAAACAAAATGACCTTCAAGATAATAAATTAATGTATATGTTCGGGTAATTGACTTTAAGTTTAAAATTAGTCAATATTTTAAAAATGTGGGTTTTAAGAAAATGTTTGTTAGTATTTGCATTCAAATCTTCTCAGCTCCAGCAAGTATATTTTTCAATTTTATCAGGAAATAGCTATAATTTCCAGTTGCTTTGAGCATAAATTATTAATAAATATAAATATGCCGCAATTAAATTATTTGTTATTGAAGTGAAGCGAGTTTTGAGCGTAGTTTAATGGAAGCCATCATTATGTAATGGGCCAACAAAAAGATTGGTTTTAGATATTTATAAAGGTTGGCACATATTTTAGGTAGTAGGTTGACCAATAATGAACACATGAAATATATATCACTGAAGGAAACACATTTTTCGATGAGCCTAAGTGTATCCGGTCAACACTTTGAACCAGACCTACAAATTTATTCCTTACATAAAGCATTACACAAATGGATACGACCCTAATTTCTATGATTGTATTTCTTTAAATGTCATGAGCTATTAAGCAATTAAGTAATTTGAGTTACACGTTATCGTGGAAACAGTTTAAAACAACATTCTAGTCATGGTCTACGTCACTTCGGTGCCAGTAATGTCGGTGTCTAGCTCGTTACGTGGTCAATCGGTCGCTAATCATTTTGGTGTCTGTAGGTCTTTGCTCTATATTAGAAGCCAAGTGTAACCATTAGGACTATTTGAGGCATGAATTGGCACAAATCTTGGATTGGCTATAACCTATATTAAAAGGTTTGGAGGCTGGTTACACCAACAGTAAATATTAATTTGTTTCTATAGAGAGGGATTTCTTTAGAACCACCTGATATCTCTAACACTTCCTTTATCCAAAATTCTGCCCATTCTACAACATGTTATAATTGAATACAATTCCTAAAATGAGAAGTTGCGAAAACCAATATTTGTTTTGTCAATTGGACCTTTAGATTTAAATACAGCCTTATAGGTATGTAATTCCTCTATCCATTAAAATCGCTTCATGCTTCTACAATGAAATTCTTACCAAGTATAAGGAAAACATAAAAGATGGTTTGACGGCCATTTTTGAGATGGCGGCAAACGATTACGCCGGAAATTAGGGCAGACCACCCTACATTCATCAGGGAGGTTAAACATTTATTTCATGAAAATAACTTAATTTTTACCTAATTTTGTTAATATTTTCAATATAATGCCTGAACTAACGTCGGCGTCTGATCCCCAAGGGTAAGCGTGGCCGAGGTGTTAAATACTTAACTATCCTTCCAAAAACCTGTACCCAAAAAAAAATATAATTTTGTAACGCTTTGCTGCTTCGACAGTGATAAAAGTAAGATTTTATAAATAAAAAAACGGAAGTAACGTTGCAATTTAAAATAAAACTTTATTATTCGACGTAAACAACCCATTCATAACTGGTAAGGAATTTATATTTTATATTTTAAAGCTTAAGACTATGTTTGACACTAGTAATTACCAAGATTAACAAATTCCGAAACTATTCAGCATCGTAATAAAACATATTTAAGATTAAATAACCGTAGACCAACTTTACTAAAGCCCAAAATTACTCCAGGAACAAATTCTGAGGCCAACTGTACCGTAGGTAAATAAATATACACAAATCCTTCTCCTCATGTCCGCTGGGATAAAATATCATCAAAACCGCTTTGAGAAAACTATCTTCAAGACTACTTTATCTCAAGACTACTTAATCCCAACTGTTTTACCCCGAATTAATTACTTAGTAATTTTTTCCAAGTTTATATATCTTTTGGACTTTTATCCTTGAGACTATTTATCTCTACCCCTGAGATTGAATTTCACTGGGAAAAACAATATCACAGACCATATCTTTCGATATATTCTATCTACGACACATACTGTGTCTGTGATATACTATTCCCAAAAATAAACATTGTTCTGACACAAGTTCTAGGATTAAATATATTATTGCCGAAATAAACTGGACCAAGATTAAAATTAATTGCAAAACCTTTTCTTAAAAGATAAATGCTTCTGTAGCTATGAATAAGGAACATATGAATAGGAAAATCTCAGCCCCACTCAGAGAGAAGGTGCACTTTCATTAACAGTAGATTATTCACCACGCTCGAGAAAAGATAGGAATAAGAAATAATGGTTTGTCGAGTTATTCGCGTGTTTTTGTCCCTTTATAAAATGTTACGTACAAAGAAATAAAGTAGAAAGTTACACATTCTGTATACACTCTTTTTCGCGGTCTTTTCGACCCCTCTTTTTGCCCGCCCGCTAGTCGGTAATTACCTGGAACCACCGGTGGGGGGTCTTTGGTCCCAGGATATGGAGAATGGGGGTTAAGGGGGCTAAACTCAACATGGACGCGCCCAGCAAAATCCCAAAAAAAAGAGTGTATAACGACTAAAACAAGGAAACATTCAAGTTCCCGCCGTCTTTCTTCAAACTAGCGCCATACAACACCGGGCAGAGCTCAGAAGGGACCTGGCCGGCGAGCATGTGATTGCAGAGGCTGGTTAGCGATTTAAGTAGGCAATCGCCAGCGGCTCCGGTGCTAGAACCAATCAAATCCTTTAGATTCTGAGGCTTCAGACCGTCGAGACCAGTGGCCGAACCAGACGGGAACGACATGATAGCGGAAAAGACGGTGGATTCTTTCACGTTAAGCCGAGAGAGATTAGATAAGTTGTCTGGTTCATAAGAAAAATCGAGATGGTCGCCACCTGAGGGATGTTTCCTCTTAAGTATCTCTAAGGTGGAGGCATGGTTTGGCGCGAATGAGGCCGCTGATGAGACGACGCGTACGGCGCCCGAGATATCGCGATCCACGATCTTCAGTTCGACAATCTTGCCAACGTCCCTTTTTAAGGGGCGTTTCGTGGTTGGCCTCTTGGGGTTATCCGGCCCTGCGGAAAAGACCGTGCCGGACTCAAATTGCTTAATGTTAAATTTGACTGCAGTTGTAAGGAAGACCAGTTTCCCTTCGCAAAAAATAGGAACTTGCAGACAGAGGGCGGGGAAGAGAATGAGCGCCTTCCAGCATTCGAAACTGTTTTCCCGAACGACCTTGTTGATTGTAGAAGACAATGCCATGGCTGCCATGTACCTAGCATTTTTCGTAATTCGACGAATGATGCGCCGCGTGGATTTTAGGTTAGTAAAATGGCCCATGAGAGCGCTATACCCGCCAAAGGGTATGGAGGGCAACGGTGGCGGAGAAACTGTAGACTCGACTGGAGGCTTAGTACAAGACGATTGAGCATAATGACCATTTATTCTTGTGAACGATTTGCCGCACTGATGACAAGACTGGAAACCGACCTGCGACGACATTCGCGTACGAAAAAGCCCGACGGTGAGGATGAAATAAACAAAAACGCGACACGGGACGAAAAGTACCAATACGCATCGGAACGGCGAAATTATAGTTAGAACAGTTAGAGGAACGACAAAGTAAACTGACGCAAGGCCGAATGCATCTCGAATTACACGCGGGAAACTAACAATAAATAAGGGAAAACAGTTCACTGCTTTAAAAATAGCGAGATGTGAGCAGCAAAATGAGCTCAAGATAAATAAGTGCCAAGGGAAACTACACAAAAAAAGTAATTACTGTAGCCGGACACTAGGCAACGCGTAAACGGTTGACCGGATACGCAGAGGTACCACTAGTAGAATACACCAAAGAATTGTTAGTACAAAATTAACAGACACCAAGCGTATTCGTCGAGAGTCCAGCGCAACAGAACAATTTACAAAAGCAACAGTTGAGCAATCCCGCTAAAACAAATAGGAAAAAGCAGGCGAATCGACACATTACAGAGAAACAACTAATACAATTAAACATTAGCCAAAAATGCAGGATGATAAAGAAAACATTGCTAATTATATAAGAGAAAAAAAAATCAACAAAAGCCGTAAAAGTGCACCAAAATTGGGCGGTGGACATATGTACAGAAAATGATAAAGCTGGACATACGAGGTGCTAGTTATAGGCCACACTAAATATCCCGTAAAATACAAAATGATGCAAATAGTAAATTAAAATGGGAAGTAAATAATCGGCGAGACCGTAGATAGGTGGTAGCGACTGAAACCTTACACAGCTTCACCGCAAAATGAAGAAATAGCAACGGGCACAAGGCGGAACCACGGGCGGACGGACACGTTGGACAAATAGCCGCGTCGGCATCGCACAAATAAACGATCTGGCGAGTGAGCACGATAATACGAGGCCAGCAGAAAAACTAATTAATATTGAAACTATACCCTAAAACTGAGCACCGCACAAGGCCGACACACCAAAGATAATTTAAACTCATACCCTAGATTCGAAATCACTCTCTCGCGCGCTGCCGATAGCGTTTACCCACTTCCCGCTAGAACTCAGAAAAAATTCGCTCCATGGTTTGCGCCTTACCGCAACCGATGGAGCCCAATTTTTCTGAGGTCACGTGCCGGAAAAGGGTAAACGCTACGTAACAAAACCGTCAATGGGAAAGCTCTCAGTATTCGAATCTAGGGTACGAGTTTAAATTATCTTTGGACACACACGCACCACATTAAAGATTGAGAATAACTGCATCCGAATAAACCTGACTAACAAAATAAATAACCGAAGAACTAACCTTAAGCGACCGAATAAAACGCGAGGAACACGCGGTATAACATGATTTAAAAAATTATAACGGGAATTATACCACTATTATTTATAAATAATTAATTAATTTTACTCCCCTCTCCAAATTTATCTGGGAAGGAACGATTTCCGTTCGGTCGGTTAAACGGTTAGAATGGCTAGCCAAAAAGTTTTATTTAAACCACTGGAGACGCGTTTATGCCCTCATGAGAATTTTACATCAGATAAGAAATGCGTCGACTAATGTTAATTTTCGATAATATACTTTAAAGTAAAATATATAATTTTACTAAAAATAAATATAAGAAGATAATATAATAATTATTATCATCCTCTTAGGGTATAAATAATTAAAATTATACGGAATATTTTATATTACCGGGCAAATTTTAAGGCTTCTCATTGAGGCAGAGTTAAATAATTTCGTATAAAATTATTTTTCGGAAAAATATGAAAACTAATTCCTTTAGAACTAAACGTATTTCTTTTGCAGTACGGTATGCATCAAGTGTTTCCTTTAACTTTTGCAGTACGGTATGCATCAAGTGTTTCCTTTTACTTTTGCAGTACGGTATGCAACAAGTGTTTCCTTTTACTTTTGCAGTACGGTATGCAACAAGTGTTTCCTTTTACTTTTGCAGTACGGTATGCAACAAGTGTTTCCTTTTACTTTTGCAGTACGGTATGCAACAAGAGTTTCCTTTTACTTTTGCAGTACGGTATGCAACAAGTGTTTCCTTTTACTTTTGCAGTACGGATGCAACAAGTGTTTCCTTTTGCTTTTGCAGTATGGTATGCAACAAGTGTTTCCTTTTACTTTTGCAGTACGGTATGCAACAAGTGTTTCCTTTTACTTTTGCAGTACGGTATGCAACAAGTGTTTCCTTTTACTTTTGCAGTACGGTATGCAACAAGTGTTTCCTTTTACTTTTGCAGTACGGTATGCAACAAGTGTTTCCTTTTACTTTTGCAGTACGGTATGCAACAAGTGTTTCCTTTTACTTTTGCAGTACGGTATGCAACAAGTGTTTCCTTTTACTTTTGCAGTACGGTATGCAACAAGTGTTTCCTTTTGCTTTTGCAGTACGGTATGCAACAAGTGTTTCCTTTTACTTTTGCAGTACGGTATGCAACAAGTGTTTCCTTTTACTTTTGCAGTACGGTATGCAACAAGTGTTTCCTTTTACTTTTGCAGTACGGTATGCAACAAGTGTTTCCTTTTACTTTTGCAGTACAGTATGCAACAAGTGTTTCCTTTTACTTTTGCAGTACAGTATGCAACAAGTGTTTCCTTTTAATCAGGTTACTTTTTTGGCATGTTAAGGCTTAGCAAAAAACCGATGTTATGTTCGAGAAAAGTTTCCAGCTTTCTAATATTTCAACAAGCACTATATAAAAGTTACTTATGAGTCCTGGCTGTCGGAAATATTACTTCTTGGCAATTTCTGGGAAGATGTTTTATTTAAGCGCCTATTGCGGAAATTTTTCCGCAAACGGCAAAATAAAAAATTTAAGATTTTTATCGATATAAAATGTTTCATATCAGTAAACATACTACAAAACATTTATAGTGTTACATTGTTAATTAGTATAGAGGTTTAGTTTGACTTTATGATTCGAAAGAATTAAGCGAAAATGCTGCTTTACTTAAATTTACAAATAATATAGACTAATCATGCTATGAGAACTTTTTTGATTTATTCCGGAAAAATGCGGGAAATTTTCCAAAAAAAGGTCATGGTTATTTTCCGACTTTTGATTTACGTTATTTAGAAAGTGTTTAAAAAATCTTTAGGAAATTTGATACACAGGAAAATATAATCGTGGTAGAGAATGAAACGGAAAACAGCCAATTATATCTGGCCTTGGAGAAGATTATGAAAGACGACCGGGATCTCAAATTTCGTGTTCTTTCGTTAAAAATTTATCAGCTCCATCACCAAGAATTAAAAAAAACAGACAGTCCTATGACTGTAATTGTCGGTAACAAGGTTTTCGTTAACTGTTTTAAAGGGGAACGGCCAAGCTTTTCCAAATATGGCCTTATTTCCCTATCAAAAGAATAACAAGACGTTCAATATACTAACACGTACCTTTTTTGTCTTGAAAAAATAGCTTTTGGCCAAAAAGTTGAAATGAAAAATAACGCCAGGTGTTTGGGTTTGAATTTTCGCCGCCATCTTAGGGGATGCCGCCAGCGCCCATAACCCCGTATGAGTGATTTGCGAACTATCCTAACTTTTAAAATCGCGCAATTTAGGCTTAAGTCTCTTATAACTGGAACGCGCCGCGCGGGAAAAACAATTTTTTTGCGTCTTCATCAGCGCTCGCTTTTATGTTGCTTTTCTGTCTCACCAACTTCTCACCAGGTGTCGCGGCGGACGTGCGCTTTTCGATTTCCCGAAATTTCTTTATTTTATTAAAAACTAGCTGGGTAACCCGTCCTTCGGCCGGGCCCCAGCTAGAACTAAAATACCGTGAAGACTGGGTCTTAAACAACCCCCCCCCCCTCCCAGCGCAGCCGCTAAATTGACTGAGGCAGAAAAAATATTGGTTGTATAGGTGTATGTAGGTTGCAGGATTCACGGCACCGTTCCAGGGGCAAAAATACATGTATAATTAATTAACTTAATTGGAAATCGATGAAAATTGGGCGACTCGCTGCGTTTGCGCCATAAGAATAGCTGTGAGAAATTTGGCGTTCCTAGTTTGAACGGCTCGGACGTTACCTAAAACTAAAATCCCGTGAAGACTGAGTCATAAACAAAACCCTAGGTGTATGTAGGTTGCAGGATTCACAACACCGTTCCAGGGGCAAAAATACCTGATTTAATTAATTAACTTAATTGGAAGTCGATGAAAATTGGGCGACTCGCTGCGTTTGCGCCATAAGAATAGCTGTGAGAAATTTGGCGTTCCTAGTTTGAACGGCTCGGACGTTACCTAAAACTAAAATCCCGTGAAGACTGAGTCATAAACAAAACCCTAGGTGTATGTAGGTTGCAGGATTCACGACACCGTTCCAGGGGCAAAAATACATGACTTAATTAATTAACTTAATTGGAAATCAGTTTAATTAATTAACTTGATCCCGTGAAGACTGAGTCATAAACAAAACACTACCCCCCCCCCCCCCCCCGTCTCCATTCTCCAAGTGACGATGACGCAGCCGCGAAATTGACTGAGGCAAAAAATTTGGTTGTATAGGTGTATGTAGGTTGCAGGATTCACGGCACCGTTCCAGTGGCAAAAATACATGATTTAATTAATTAACTTAATTGGAAATCGATGAAAATAGCGCGACTCGCTGCCTTTGCGCCAAAGAATAGCTGTGATAAATTTGGCAGTCCTAGGTTGAACGGCTCGGACGCCTATAGAGAAACAGACGCAAGACAGACAGAAGACGCTTAGGAATATAGTATAGATTTACCACTCAATATTTTTGATGCGGTTTTCGCCATAAATTTTAGTTTTTAATGGGCTATAGGGCTATCTAAATAGTTAAAGCTTAGCATTCCCCTGTATAAAAGTCATCAAAAATGCTTTATTTCTCCTAATTTTAAACATATGTATTTAATTTTGGCAGATTATTATTATTATTATTATTATTCCTACCTGTTGAGGCCACCCCATGACTTGTGTATATTCGCTATTTTAGGTAAAATATTTACTCTTCTCACTAATATTTCCAATAAAAATTAATTATAAGCTATTTTGATAGTTATAAATTGGTTTATGCAGGAGCTATGTGTAAATTACTTATAATTCCCCACCAAGAAACTACCATATTACGGAGTTTCCAGTTTTAAACGGCGGTGTCGATTTTGAAATTAAGTTATTTACAACGACCATTCCCCATATTGGTTCAAGATGTTTCCTTTAGCCATAACGCTTTTAAATGTTTATCCAATGACTTGCGGAATCTAATACCTGTTCTGGAATTTTTACCGATTTCGGTCAGGAACACAGGTTTGATTATTTAACGATGTTTGAGAGTAGTTGACAATGATTTTTTTGGATAAAGAAATGGACATACTAACTATCAGTGACGGCGATCCCGTGGGGGCTCTGGGGCTCCAGCCCCCACAGGGAAAAACAAACGAGAACAGAGCCCCCACAGAAATAAAATTGACTAAAAATAGCAATCAGGGAAAAATCTGACTGCCTTTATATGGTTCCAAATTCACTCTTTTTACAGAAGTTATTTTGAGATTGCAGATGCGAGTAGCATTAAGAAGATATAACCGTAAAATTTATTTCGATAGATTCGTCCAAACAGAAAGTCGCCCCATCGTGTACCCTATTCTACCTAAAATACCTTCGTAAAGTATGTGGCCAAGAAAGGCTTAATTATCTAGCCATGTACGCAGATATTTTTCTAAAGATATAGACTTAACTTTTATTAAATTATTATTAATGCATTCCGTGACGGATGAGATAATAGAAAGAACACTTTTAAAAAAATATATAAATTTAGATTTAAATTTTAAGTATAAGAATTTTTGGATAAAAAATAATGGCCCGTGCCCCCACAGAAATGTTTTCCGATCGCCGCCGCTGAACTATAGAAGAAACATCTTAGTATATGTGTCCTACCTTTTTACAATTACCGCTAATTTATCAACGAATGATAAGAAATTGTAAGACCTTTAGATCATAAATTCATTAAAACAACCTTTATTGATACCACAAATTAAAAACTGTCACTACACAGAATATATTAAAAACTATCCTTTGAACCTTACATTAAACAATTTTATGCAGAGGCCCAGGTATTCTGAGAACCTGAAGCAGGTTGGAAAAATCTTGATCCTGAATTGAAGATAGGGAGGTACTTGCAGACAATGAAACCTGGATTTTTTTATCAAATTTATTATTGACCGTAATCCTGAAGGGATGACGATGAAATTAAAGGGGCTAATTCAACTTACTGGTACATTTGGAACAGGAGCCGATCCGTCAAAAGTATTAGACTTAGGCGCTTTATTTTCAGTAGGAATTGATACATGAGAATTCGATATGATTCCAACGTGATGAATTTCGGGTGCGATTTCCCCTGTAATAGCGGTCACAGGAACACTGATTTGTCGGTCTAGTGGTGCCACTGCCACGGCTTCCGAATGAGCGGGGACGTTCGCTATTGGAAGACTACTTGTGGTTGCTTGCACCTGTCGTTTGAAGTAGCCTCGTTTGGAAAATACTTCCGCGCTGACGATCCCAAAGATGACACCAACAATTACGACACAAGCCAAGAGGAACAGCAAGATGGCGAACGATCTCGGCATTCGAAATCTTCTCTTGGTTTTAATGTGGCCGATTTCAACTTCGTTAACTTCTTGTCCGGAGAAGAACTTGGCTTCGCCCAGCAACGGTTGACTCAAGTACTCGGAAGCCACGTGTTCTAATGAAAACATTACTCCGTATTAAGGTAACTTTAAACCTTATTAAGTACCATTACTTTTTATGGTGGGACTTCCGGGAGAGTGGTAAGATGGGTGGAAACTCAACTTAGACTGAGTGTGATGAGGAATCTGTAAGGCGGTGCTCCGTATCGACGACATCCGGTAAATGGCTCGCTGCAAGACGGGCGTTGTATTTTGGCCACTTTTTTCCGTCGACGAGGATTTCTCTCGCCTTTGATCCTAATGTAATTACACTCATTATATAGTATCGTGTTCCAAAACTATCTCGGACCATACCATTTAGTTCACTTTTATTTAAATTAAGAGTTCGCAAAGACCCAACCAAACCGTGCCTACTTGGAAAATCTATTAATTGTCGACAATTTGACCGGACACACAGAATTTGCATTTATAAAGTAAACAATCAGTTTAAGTCAGTTTATATAGGTTAATAATAACGTTTTTTAATTAAAAGATGAAAATATGTTTATAAAATGATACATTAATAAAAATGGTAAAAAACAAAAATTGTGAAAATCGAATAGCTTGTTCAAAAAACCCATCGCACATCGTATCGCCATGGACTAATTAGTCCATGGTATCGCCAAACCGTTACCTGAGAGCAAATAAAAAGTAAATCTAAATTTATCTATTTTAGAAAAACAGGTTTATGTTTTAACTTTCCATTTTGATCATAGTAAACTAAAACTGAAAAAAGTGATAATGATACTTTAAAGGAAATTAAGAATTGAATCTGCGTAAATTAGAAAATATTAAAAAAATTCCTTCTTAAAATATCTGTCACGCTTCTCTACTTGATTGATATTTCCTCTTAGGCGGCGAGCACATTTTGGAGACATTAAGCTATCGCTTAATCATATGGAGCCAAACTTTTTCAGATAGGTGAATTATAATTTGGAACAGAAAGCTATTAGTAAGCGTTTCTCTATTAGTAGAAAACTAAATTTTGTCCTTACATAGTGAGAGCTGAATTAACTTGCGATTAATGCGGACTGAAACACGATAATTGCGGTATTTCAACCTGAAACGTTGGGTTACGTGATAATTATTTTAATCATATGCTATTTAAAAAAACAAAAACTGATTTATTCTTAACCACGCACAAATGTCACTAATTTTTACTAAAGAACTACATGATTTGTCTAACAGGCCTTCGCTCAGGGGCGCTTCACTGGGAGGACCGCAGCCTCTAATTTCTTACTAAAAACTGAATCCCTGTAAAGATTTTTCTTTTCGCTAAATTATCTCTCAAGAATGGACAATGGCCCTAACACGGTCAATAATTCCCTCTTTTTGGGTTAATCACAATCACGTGATCAGTGTTTGTACGCCACTTTTGCCGTATTCTGGTATTTCACCATGAGAGGAAACCAAGTCACTCTCGCTGCTTGCGGTTTTTCCCCACTGGTTTACTTCTCTCCACTGCTCTCCTTCTCTCCACTGGTATCTTTCTTTCCACTGGTCTCCTTCCCTCCACTGGTCTCTTTCTCTCCACTGGTCTCTTTCTCTCCACTGGTATCTTTCTTTCCACTGGTCTCCTTCCCTCCACTGGTCTCCTTCCCTCCACTGGTCTCTTTCTCTCCACTGGTCTCTTTCTCTCCACTGGTCTCCTTCTCTCTACGGAGGGATTCACAATATACTGCACTCCTTTTAGCCCAACTGGCGAAAATACGAAAATACACTTAAAGAATTACAAGAATGGGATTTAAAATGGCATTAACTATATTTAAAAACACGTTGTACATAATTAATTTACATTTATACTTCAATTAATTTAAATCGATTAAAGAACTATTAAATACAAAATATATTTAATTAATAATGAAATTTGAAAAAAAAATACGAAAATATTTTGAAAATCACACAGCGCCATCTATTTTAGTCTCGATGAACTATTCAAATTTAAAAACGACTGAAATTATACAATCTACCCTATTTTAAGTTTTATGGGAAAACTAAATAACGAAATCACTATGTGAAGATCTCAAAAAAAGCTATTGAACGTTTCAATGTATTAATTTTGAAATATTTAAAAGTTCATGTTTCTAAGAGTGTCAAAAATTAATTTAAATTAACCTTATACTTAATATCTTTAAAACTAATTAAGATATGATGAAAAGTCGAAAAACAATGGATAGACAACGTTGTCAAACGTAAATAATTAAAGTTTCAATATTTTCAGAATAATACATTGTGTATAAAACTAAAATGCTGTTCATTTCAATTAAAGTTTGTCAAGTTATATTTTAATTGTGATACTTTATTTCTAGATCTTTATCGTGTGTTTATTTAGCTACAATTTGAAATTCATTTTTAGGAAATCCATAAAGCAGAACCCGTGGAATTCAATAAAATATTAACAGCAGAACACGTTGGCCTGCCACCAGGGTTTTTTCACGTTCGGGTATTCACTACGTAAATAAAATATTTTGGCCACCACCTTTAAAACCCATCGCTTCGTGTTTTTCTTATTTTCTAAAAATTGTATCAATTCCGTAATGTCAAAAGTAAAGAAATCATTCACTTCCTCCCATGTTAAGCCTAACGCCTTGAGAGGGGCGGGTCTTGGGAAAACCACCCAACCTTGTTCATTTTTATTGTTTTCACCTCACTTTTCTCTAACTTCTATTGAGTTACTGCGCCATTTTTGTGATCTCATGTTTGAATTTTCGGAAATTCCGGTAGCTTTGCCAATTAATTTATTAGCTTCCTTCGCATTCTTTTCATGTCCCACCAAATTATGTACATTCAAGTCTTCATTAAGGACCCTAGACGCGTTTGGGAACTTACGCTCGTACTTATTAACGTAGTGTTTAATGGTCGCCGCTAACAAAAAGGGACTTGACGTGCATCCAAAGGGGACTCTCTTAAGCCTTTACGTCACTAACCGTCTAACCTGTCACTCTGTGGGCTTTCGACCCATAGAAATATTAACTCGTCTCTATCCTGCTCCCTAATTCGAATTTGATAAAACGCTGTTTCCACGTCAACTGTGAATGCTACTCTATGCTGATAAAAACGAACCAAAATTTTAAACAACTTTGTCAACAAATGGAGACTAGGTTCTAGACAGTCATTTAAGGACGATAGGTTGACTTCGTGGGATGACCCGTCATTCACTATTCTTAACTTAGTCACTTGCTTGTCGCCCATAACTACTCCATGATGAGGAATGTTATATAGTTTACCTGAGGGAACACTTACTATTGTCTACTCTCTCGACAACTCCAGTTTCCAATTGCTCTGGGATTATTTCATCGTAAATTTTTAACTAAATTTAGGGTTTGAAATTTGAGCGGTCCAAAATTGTCTACTAACTGGTAACTGTTTGCGTTCCACGGAAGCGCTATCTCATAACGCCCTTCCGGTAACGTTATGTCCATCTCAAATGACTTTAAACTGTTCTCTCTTCGTAAAACCATTTTATTTTCACCGTAATTTATCCCCATCGATTCTAGATTCCAAACCTTTTGCACTTGCGAAGACAATAGCTCATCTTCTGATCCCACCGTTTTTTGCACCATTGATACTGAATTCACTACGGTTTGGCTTCCGGACTCTGATATATCACAGGTTCCCATCACTGTCCCTCCCAATGTCGTATTTAGGGCCATTACTTTCTCTCCTAACCTCTCTCATTCGCCCGTAGCTAGCTTCCAAAAGTAGTTTTCCCCAATTAAAATATCTAATTTGGTCGTTCTTACCCCATCTTCATTATCAAGGTTATCTGCCAAATATAAGGGGTGTTTTACATTTTAGTTCTAATTTCCGCTTCCTGGTACTAAAAATTTCGCTCCTCAAATTTCGTGCCTTTTTTATCTCCTTGTATTGCCTTCGTGTAGCCCTTCAGTTTCCAAGACCTCTAAATTTAAATTCGGGCCAATTTTTCCGAAATAAACGACCTGTGGCTGGCGCCATCTAGTACACACCTAACTCTAGTTTTACTTCCTAACTCGTTCTCGATATTAGCTGGAACGGTTTGAAGTAAAACTATTCCTGAATCTGAATGCGGCGTCATCGTTGCTAAGGTAGCGTTTGTTTGAACTTGTGAGCTTCTCTGTTTTGGCGCGCTATTTGAATTACCCTGCGCGGCATTTGAATTTGCTGCCTTGTAATTATTATTGGTTTTGGTTAGATCCTGATTAAAAGCGCAGAAAACCTCTTGATGTTTTCTATTACAATTTTTGCACCTTTGAATTTTACCGTTACATTGCCAGGATTGGTAACCTGGTCTAGGGCACAAATAAACATTACCTTTTTTTGGCTTTCCTTTCTTATGGTCTATGGAAATTTAATAAAATTGATAGAAAGGGTGATTTAAGCTATTACAAAACACACATGCTCTTGTGGTATTATTAACGGGGATATGTAGGGCCGCAGCCAAAGGGGGCCCTGCGGGACGGTGGCCTTCATTTGGATAAGGGTTTTTCATCTGATTTGAGCTATAACTAGCTGATTTTAATAGTTGACTAGAAGCTCGATGAAAGCTAAGCCTCTTTCTCTACAGTGAATTTATTCATTTAAGAATGTCATCATTTCTTTTATATTCCACATTTGCTCTTGATTTTTATATCTAGTAAATTGTTCTAACAAATCAATTGGTGAAAGACCTCCTACAAAATGAGCTAACAACTCTCCATAATTTTTACTAAAATGCCCTAAATAATCTGGACTGCGTATCTCAACTTGACAATTGTCGTGCAAATTGGTAAGACCAACGACATCTGTCGATTTAGTAAGTGGGTTTAGTTTTAAATAAAATTTCAAATGAGCGTTGACAAATTAATTAATTTTCAAATCGTCCACCATTGTCTATATTTCATAAAAATACTTTCAACTCCCATTTAATTACTCACGTCCAGGGTTTCAGCACCAAATATTGTGTAGAAATATTCATTGTTCAAGACCATGTTTTCTACGAAGCTCTTTCGCTTTGGGAATGCCTAACCGGGGCGTATCCTCCTCCCTTAGACCACCATTTTTATCAAAGCGCATGGGAGTACCCCGTCTCCAGTCGAACTCTCTCGTGCCTAACCAAACGCGCCTCTTTCGACCGCGTTAAAAATCAACTACTTTCAGAGGTACGCATTTCCTTCTCCATCCCTGGGCACTCATCTAGACAATGATCTGTTTACAATCGGTGTTCGGTTTTTTTTTAATTTATTGATGCTTGTTTAGTTACATATTTGTACATTAATAAATATCGCATCTTCCCATTGGCCATATGAGCAAATATTGCTCGTGCATGGCCGGGAGATATTAGAGTACAATTGACTTCTATTTGGAATATACATTATAAAGCCGTAAATTATAAATTAAGAAATAATTTTATGTATACATTCAAGAATTCATAACATTTTTTATATTATCGATCCCGATATTAATCAACCATACATTCAACAAGGTTACAAAAGATTTTACAGTAGTACACTTTTTAATATTTTTATCTATTTTATTGTATAATTTTGGACCCAAAAAATTTATATGGTTTTGACCGAGGGTTTTTAACATTTTTTCACCAGTCACATTTTGGCTAGTTACACTTCTAGTATCATATCTTATGTTGGGGGGAGCAATAGTATCTTTTATCTTAAAGATCTGTGTCAAAATAATTTTTTCATATATTTGTCTTACACTAAATACTTTAAAATCTCGATACAGATTAATAGTTGGATAAAAATTATCTCTCTTAAGGCAAATTCTCAATATTTTTCTCTGTTATGTTTCTAATGTTTCGATAAATGTACTAAAAGTTCCCCCCCAACCTATAATTCCATAAGATAAAATTGAAAATACAATCGCAAAATATACACTTTTTAGCCATTTTATAGATAAAAAATTTCGCAATTCATAAAATTTTGGCAGGCACATTCTCATTTTTTGTATCAGGCTATTAATATGACAGTCCCATTTTAGTTTTTCATCAATAGTTATACCTAAGTATTTGAATTTAGAAACTTTATCTATTTTTAGGCATTCTGAGGTACAGTTTGAGCAGTTTGCAGTGTTATTTATAGTCAAATGTAAGTCTGTCAGGGTGATATCTCTACTCGAAAAACATAAATATTTGGTTTTATCAACATTTAGAGTTAATAAGTTGTCATTAAGCATTTTATATACTTTTGATATACCATTTTGTGCCTTTAAATATGTTTCTTGCCATGTATTAGCTATAAATAACAGAGTAGTGTCATCGGCAAAGAATATCACCCTACCATTAATGTCAATATTACAAATATCATTGATATATACTAGGAATAACACAGGACCTATTACAGTACCTTGGGGTAGTCCATAAGTTAACAATTCAGTATCACTTAGGGTATTATTTATTTTTGTTAAAGTTTTTCGTCCTGATAAATAATTTTCAAACCATTTTAATGTTAGACCCCTGACTCCAGCTTTTTCTAATTTGACCAGTATTTTTGGGTGAGAAACAGTGTCGAAAGCGTTTTTTAAGTCTAAAAATATCGCTAGTGCTTTTTTGTTTTTATCTACAGCTGAATATAATTCCTTAGTTATTTCGTATATTGCATCGTTTGTTCCTATACTTGTTCTAAAACCATATTTATTTTGTGATAGGTAACTGGATTTTTCCAAAAAAGTTACTAATTGTTTTTTTTATTAATTTCTCAATTATTTTTGATACGTTACTTAACAAGGATATTGGTCGATAGTTTCCTACTTCCTTTTTATCACCTGTTTTTTAAATAGGAATTATTATTGCTGTTTTAAGTACTTCTGGAAAAATACCAGTCAATAATGAGATATTTATTATGCGAGTCAGGGGTATAGAAATATGTTGTTTAAGTAATTTAAGTGTTTTTACGTCAATATTATCATGTCCTTTTGATTTTAGATTTTTTAAATTATTTATAGTATTTTCTACGTCACTTGGTATAACTGGCTTCCAATAAAAGCTTTTATCATTATTTATTAAATTTGACTGTTTATTACTACTATATTTTTTATCTTGAATGATCTTAGCCAAATTTGGGCTCACAGAAGAAAAGTATCTATTAAAATGATTTGCTATATCTTTAGCATTGTTTTTTACCGTAATCTTTTGATCATTTATTTTTATTTCCTTAATAGTGTCATAATTTTTCATTTTTTTGGTAGATTCATTTATCGTATTCCAGACACTTTTTGGACCATTATTTTTCTATTCAATTTTGTCTTTAAAATATTTATATTTCGTTGTTCTAAGCAAGGAATATAACTTATTACGGTATAATCTTAAGTGTTTTAAGTTGCTTAGCTAAAACGTCTCTTCTCCTTATTGAGTTTATTAAAGCAAGGGTAATCCAGGGTTTCAACTTCTGTTTTTTATGATTTTGTTTTATACAATATCTAGTGGTAGTTGACTTTATGTATTTCTGTAGGGTCGTCACAAATTGATTCAGTGCTAGGTTACAGTCATTTTTATTTAATACATCAGTCCATGATTCGTTTCGAACGAGTTTTATTAATGCGGAATAGTCGGGAATATTTTTTATCATTGAGCTTTCTTGAATAGTCTTATTTTCATTGTTTGGAATAGCGATAAAAGTTAAATAGTGATCTGTAATATTTGTTTCCATGACATAAGAATTCATACACTCGTTATTGTTTGTTTTAATAAATATGTGATCAATACAAGTTTTAAATTCTATTCGTATTATATTATTAATACAGGAATTTAGGCTGTTTTCGTGTAATATTGATAAAATATTCTGCAGAGTTTTTGTCATTATAATTTAAAATATCTATATTTAAGTCTCCGATCCAAATAATTTTCCCAACTCGTGTTATCTCCAATAAGTTATCATTTAGGCCATTTATAAAATCAGTCACATTGTTGCTTGGAGACCTATAGCATGCAATAATTCTATACATAGCATTATTTGGTAATTGAACATCAATTACTTTTGACGTTGCACCTATTACATCAATACTATTTTCGGTAAACATAATGCCTTTTTTTATATATATTAAAATTCCGTCATTTTTATTCTGAAATTTATTAGAGCAAACTGAATTATATCCATTTATATCAAATATATTTTTATCAATAATGGTAAATGTTTCAGTTAAAACAATGATATCAAAACAATAATCAAGCGAATCCAAAAATACAACAAATTCTTCATAACTTTTTCGTATAGACTACGTATATTCGGATGGCATATTTTGTAGGCATTATTATCGGAAATTTCAATTTGAAAATCATCGCTCAAAATTTTTTTATTAATGTTAGTTTAAAAAATTCATTAGAATCATTAAACATAGGAAATAATATAAATTGTCATCTTTACGCGCAAAATTTTTATCATCATTTACCCATACATATTTGTAATTTTTTACTTTAGCAATTTGTTTTGTTTCGTATAGGATTTTCTATTTAATGGCGTTAATTGTTCATTAATATATAAGTTGTTATTATTTAAAGACGTATTTATGTCGTTGGCTTTTAGTTGTTTTTTAATTTTAAATTGTTTTATCCAGTCGTAACGTATCTTACTAGATATAAATTTGATTCTAATTATTGATGTGTTTCTGTTATTTTTAGGCAATCTATACATATCAATTATCTCGTTAGAAGTTATTTCTATGCCTATTTCGTGAGTGACAGCTTTTAAAATATCGTATATTTGTTCATTTTTGGTTTCGTCAATTCCAGTTATTTCCAGGTTACACAATAGGTTTTCTTGTTTAAGTTCGTTAATTTTAAAGTCATGCTCAATTGCTTTTGCTTCAAGGTGTTTGTTTCTTATTTTTAAGTCTTCATTATCTTTTTATACTAGTTTTACGTCATCGCAGACTGTTTGTATGATTTTCCCGAAATCATCTATTTTTCCCGAGCAAAATTTTATTGAAGTTTCAATATCGTCTATTTTATCTATTTTATTTACTTTCACTTGTATTTCGTCTAAGGTTTTCATTTTAGATAAAATGAAGCTTACGTTTTGCATAAGTTGTTGGAGGTTTCCATCCATTGTTTCTTCTTCAGAGGTCTTCTTATTATCGTCTGGTTTTTAGGTTTTTTACAATTTTCGCATTTCCATGTTGTTTTACGTGTTCCTAATTTAAGTAAATTTTCTTCCGATTTAATATTAGTACAGGATACATGAAAGAAGGCGTTACACGTCGTACATTCAATGATATCTTTGGCGTTATCGCTACTAAATTAAATTACATTTTTTGCAAGATTCAGGGAGCGATAAAATGTGCGGCCGCTCTCTTCGAACGCCCAGTTGTTGGGTGGACAAATCTGTGTTCCGCACACCTGCAACTGTGGTGTCAATGTTGAATCGTCCGGAACCCACGGCTTCAGTTGAAAAAAGCGCCAGTCGTCTGTACCTCCACGCCGCCGTCAACGACATTGTGAAACGCGCAATCGTGTCTTCCGATGTGCCTGAAGTCCTTGAGCCTACCGGTTTGTCGCGGGATGACGGCACACACCCAGTGGCATGTCCCTTGTCCCTTGGTCCGGTGGTAAATTTTTAGAGTGGAATTTCACATGCACTGACCCTTAAGCGCCAGCATACCAAGTGTCATCTTCTGGCGCCCCTCTCTGAGCCGCCATCCAGGCTGAATTGAAGAAAAAAAGCCAAATATTCTGGAGTCGGAAATCGTTTGAAGATTTGCAGTCGAAACTCTCGGTTCCTTTAGGCGTGACGGCTTAGCCTTGGTTCATGTGATAGGCTAAAATATTCTCGACGTCAATGGTGAACCGCGGCCTGTTGAAAACCTCCCCCAACGATTAGCCGTTGCCGTGCCCAGGGGTGCCTAATTTTAAAATTTAAAAGATGGCCATCTTAAGGTCGAGATAAAAAATTTGAAAGTATGCAAACTTATGCTCCTTCTGGATTTAGAAAATCTTAAATTGTAATTTTCTAGCTAAATCTAGTGCCAAAGAAATACACTGCTTACTAACAATAAACCATAATCGGCGTGCTTTCTACTCGGTTGCGGCGCTCACATTTTGGCTCGAAACGAAGGCCGGGAGTAGTGGCTCACTCCTGTTTGTGGAAGGCCGTGTGAGGACGACCACCAATCCCCCAACGGGTGGTCGGGGTACTTCTGCCACGGGTGTCGCCACCCCTGTCCCCCGTTGGCGTGGCCGTTACACATATCTCACCCTGATTAATCAGTTGGTGTGTGTGCTGGTGTCTAAGTCTAGGGTAGACACCGATTGTGTGTATATTAAAAATAAAGGCTCGAAACGAAGTAAATATTATTGTCACAGCATATAAAATGGGTTGCCTTAAAAAACAACACTGACATATCTTTCACCTGCGAAAATGGTAAAAGAGATGAAACAGAATTTCTGCGTAGAAGCAATAAGTTTTTTAAATACGCACCCATTTAGTTAGGCCTAAAATACCATCCGTATTTTATATATCATATGAAATTAAAATTAATTG